>NC_134355.1:485343271-485620771 GCF_048569485.1 Anomaloglossus baeobatrachus
CGCCCACCTGTCAGCGCCGGTTTCGCTGAGAGATGATGGGTGGGAGGATGGGCGTGCATACGTAATGAGCGGGCCCACATGGTCACGGCAGGCGCTGCTACAGCCTGCTCGTGCCGCCGATGACCCGCTCCACCGCAGCACCCTCATTCCCGGCCGCAGCCCTTTAGTCAGACCATAAGACGCACCCCCCACTTTCCCCCAACATTTGGGGGGAAAAAAAGTGCGTCTTATGGTCCGAAAAATACAGTGTGTGTATATATATGTGTGTGTGTGTGTGTGTGTGTGTGTGTGTGTGTGTGTGTGTGTGTATGTATGTATGTATGTATGTGTATATATATATAATATATATATATATATATATATATATATATATATATATATATATATATATATATATATATATATGTATATATGTATATGTATATATACACATATATACACACACGGTATCGCTGTAATCGTACTGGCACGAAAAATAAAGCTGTATTATCACTTTTACAGCACGATGAACACTGTAAAAAAAAAATAAAACATTGTTTTTTGTGCTTTTGGATATCTTTTTTTTTTTTTTTTATTTTTCTTCTTTTAACTTCAGTGGTCTCTTATTAGATTGTTGCTTTACTTTTCTACCTAAAAAGAACGAAGAAACAAATGTTAATTGTCTGAGCGCGGCTGATCATTGAGAGGCTGTTCTGGGCTGCCATCCAATTCTAGAGATGTTTCACAGACATTGGCATCCTCCATAGATCAGTGGGTGTCTCCTCCATAGAGAAGAACTGTCAGCTTAAAAACACTGTGCTCGGAGACAGATGGAGGAGACCTGGAGCAGATGGAAAGAGGAAATGGCAGTGTGATGACTTGTACTCCTGTTTAATACAGAATGCTGGAAATTATTCTATTCAAATATTGTCCTCCCTGCTAGAGGCGTTCAGGAAAAGGGCGAAACTTGCTCAGTGAGCAATACCAAAATAACGTAATGTCTGAAGTTAGGCTGTGCTTACCCGCCCTGTTGCGTAGTTTTATTTCCTTTCCATGTATTTCATCATATTTAAAGCAGATCTAATATCCCGTGCAGTGTATGGGCAGCATATGACCGCTAGCAGGTCCCCATTTCTACTAGCCAAAGGGCACAAGAAGATGTTTGCGATTTGGCAACCGCGAACAGGTTTTTAATCCTATGTATAAACTACATGTAGAATCTTTTTGCGCCAATACCCAGAAAAGTAGCAAGCCGCCAACATGTTGCAACTTTTCTTAAAGTGCTACTAAAGGGACATTTGCCACGTGACAAATTTACTGAAACGTACGCCACAACTGGCATTAATCTTACCAGGTTAGAGTTGGCATACATTGTGGTTTCTCGCCCATGAGATTCCACAAGTTTTTATTATATTTGGAGACCATTGCTTCTGTGACTGGCATATGAAACTCCTTTCTTGATACTTCCCCACCCCTCCACAATTCTATCTCTTAGCCCAAATTCTTGGCACAGGTATCTTCGCTCTAGTGTACTATAAATGGAGTATACGGATAATTTCAGACTGCTATGAATAATGTTTGTTTCATAACATCTTCTCGTTTGTGTATGTCTTATTACTTTCTGACTGATTATGAAACACATCTAACTCTATTTATATACCATGTAAATGAATGTGTATAGATGCACGTATGGCGGTATAATGGTTAGATACAGTAGCTTGGAGCAGATACTAGGCTAGTGGCAAGAGCATTGTAAGGAAAATTGTTAATATTTAATGTTGGGTTTCTTAGAATTTGTAGCTTAAGTGCTGTAAAGAAGGCCAGATGGGATGGGAAGGAGCCGTTTTCTGATAGTATTTCACACCTCCTAAGTATTTATCTTGTACCAGCACAGAACCGTCCTCCGCAATGTGTTAAGGAGCTGAATGCTTTGACGTTGTGTGAAGATCTACCCTGAAGGCTCCCCCTGCTGGTCGATTGTGTGTAGTGTAGTAAGAAAGCAAGAAAGCCCATGGGCACATTCCCAGAAACCTCTGCACTGTGCTATCCATATGAGGGTGCCACAGGGGAAGGTTGAATGAGAATACTTGTGATAAAGGCTACATTCACACTTGCGTTGTTTTGCTTCAGTCACAATCCGTCGCCTTGAGGAATTACGGTATCCTGCAAAATATTTAGCAGGAATCAGGGTTTTTTTTCTTTTTTCCCATAGACTTTTATTAGTGACTGATGGCCCTCGTTGCATCCGCCGCGTGACGGATCAGTCGTTTACTGACTGACCGTCAGGCGAGAGCAACGCTGAATGTAACGTTTTTCGTGTGCGGTAGATCGGTTTTTTACTGTGCGCATGCGCACAGTAAAAACCCATGATCAACTGTAAATTCATTTCCAGCGGCCGGAACGATCAGCTGATTGTTGACAAAAGCCGGCTGCCGGTAAAAAAAAAAAACGGATCTTTTTTTTTTTTTTCTTTTTTGTTTTGTTTTTTTGCAGCATCAGTCGTCACATCAGTTGTGCCACTATCTGCAACGCATCTGTTGCATCAGTCACACAACTGATTGTGACGGATGCTAAACAACGCCAGTGTGAATGTAGCCTTAACACATGTAAGCTTAATTATGTCTAGATACTGGCATTTCATTAATCCCTTTTAAAATGTCCCACAGTCCATGTGCCTAACAATCTCATTTATTTTGTCTGATTTTAATCACAAAATAGATTAGCTGGTGAGAGCAGTGACTTATGACTTTGAATCTAAACCACCCCATAGAGTGTAGGTAGCTGTAGGTTTGACTGACTGCTCTCTCATCCCACTCCACCATATCCAGGCATGTGTGTGTTTTGCTAATTGCTTCTGTTTTCTCACTGACACCTGCTGCCAGACATCTATGGTGATAACTTATCCATTAGAGACAAAAATGATTGGCAGTTCAAAATCAGACACGCCAGATGCCTCTGTCCCCCGTCATAATCTGTCAGGGGCTTCCCCACACCTATCAATATCGGCAGGTTCGGACAGTATTGGTCTGTATGGAGGCTTTTAGGATATGGCCATGATTTAGCTTAAAAAAAAAAAAAAAAAAAATAAAAACAATTGCAAAGACTAAAGGGGGCTTTACACGCTACGAGATCGCTACAGCGATCTCGTTGGGGTCACGGATTTTGTGATGCAGATCCGGCCGCTGTAGCGATGCCATTGCATGTGACAGCTATGAGCGATTTTGCATTGTCTCAAAAACGTGCAAAATCGCTCATCGGCGACATGGGGGTCCATTCTCAAAGTTGTTCCTCGTTCCTGCAGCAGCACACATCGCTCCGTGTGACACCACAGGAACGAGGAAGCTCTCCTTGCCTGCCTCCCGCCCACAATGCGGAAGGAAAGAGGTGGGCGGGATGTTCGTCCCGCTCATCTCCGACCCTCCGCTTCTATTGGGCGGCAGTTCAGTGACGCTGCTGTGACGTTGCTGTGACGCTGAACGAACCACCCCCTTAGAAAGGAGGCGGTTCGCCGGTCACAGCAACGTCGCAGGGAAGGTAAGTAGTGTGATGGGTCTGGGCGCTGTTGCGCGACACGGGCAGCGATTGGCCCGTGTCGCACAACCGATGGGGGCTGGTACGCACGATGGCGATATCGGTACCGATATCGCAGTGTGTAAAGCGGCCTTTACATGAAGTTGAATACCATGCTGGATGCAATGTGGCATGGTTTTCAGCCAAAAGCTACTTACAGGGGCAGTTGCTGTGATTGGCTTAACCCTGACTTTATTGGTTAGGTAAGTGTCTCCTGACTTCAAGAGTTTATGTAGGAAATATGTATGTGTTAGAGATTATAATTTAATGGGATTCTGTCAGCAGGTTTTTGCTACCTCATCTAAGAGGGAGGGAAGATGCTGGACTGCCTTGCATGTGACATTGTAGTCCATCAATAATAATCACTTGGTGATAAAACCTTTAGTTTAAGTAAACAGTACACAGCCTGATAAGACTGTCATAGCTGATTTTTGTTTTTCAACCCATACAACAATGCTGTCCTAAGATTACATAGCAAAAACCTGCTGACAGATTCCCTTTTAAAAAGATTTTTTTAATTTCACTTTGGTGTTTATGGCATTTTAAACATTTTTACATGATGTTTTTGCAAAAAGAATGAGCTTTTTAATAATATGGCAATGATTTAACATTTTCAGTATTATGCATGCTTTGGTAGGATTTTTTTTTTCTCATTCCTTTCTTTGTATTAATTTAGCGATTTCTGCTGTCCTTCTTAGGTTCTTCGCTCTGCAGCAGACTGGTCAGCAGGGATTAAGTACCATGAAGAGTCTATCCACAATGCGTATGTGTACGCAATCGAGAACAGCAAGCACTACATCTACATTGAGGTGTGAAGACTTTGAGTGTTATGTCTTTTCAAGTGCCTTTTTATAATTTTTTTTTTTTTTTACAGTGGATTAAAGTAATGCAGCATGAATACCTGTGACAGTAATTCTGAGAATTAACCATATACATTATATCTATTCCAGAATCAGTTCTTTATCAGCTGTTCTGACAATAAAGTAGTGTTTAACAAGGTCGGAGACACCATTGCACAGAGGATCATTAGAGCTCACAGGTAACCAAATCCATGTGTTCCTACCATGCAGAATGCCCTTATGCTGGCAAAGGTTGTATTACTCATTAGTTCCTGCACTGTATTAACTTCATTGCAGTTTGTTACTATGCTGCTATACAGGGTTCAGTGAAACATACCCAGCCATTTTTGCCATTTCTGGGGTTTTGTGACTTAATCACATAGTTGTATGGTGATCTTAAGATACAGAACTGTAGTTTTATTTTTTTTAATTGCCTTCAGCTCATTCTTGAGTTATGGCGACTTGATGGATGAACGCTCTGTAAGAAGATCGATCTTTTGCAAGCCTAGATAGGTCCACCAGGGTCTTCTCCGCCGTTTTATTGGTTCTATCAAGCCATCAGGTTGCTGGTCTTCCTCTTCATGTTGTTCCTACTATTTCTTTGTCGCTCCATTGGGAGACCCAGACAATTGGGTGTATAGCTTCTGCCTCCGGAGGCCACACAAAGTATTACACTTAAAAGTGTAAACCCCTCCCCTCTGCCTATACACCCCCCCGTGCATCACGGGCTCCTCAGTTTTTATGCTTTGTGTTGAAGGAGGCACACATGCACGCAAGCTCCACAATTTAGTCAGCAGCAGCTGCTGACTATATCGGATGGAAGAAAAGAGGGCCCATAACAGGGCCCCCGGCATGCTCCCTTCTCACCCCACTCTGGTCGGCGGTGCTGTTAAGGTTGAGGTACCCATTGCGGGTACAAAGGCTGGAGCCACATGCTGTTTTCCTTCCCCATCCCTTAGGGGCTCTGGGTGAAGTGGGATCCTAACCGGTCACCAGGCACTGGGACCGTGCTCCCTCCGCAGCCCCTGGGGGAATCTGCTGGACAGGAGACCGGGTATCGTCAGGGACAGGCCCTACTCCTCTGAGGTACTCTGTGTCCCCTTGGGGACGGCGCATAGAGCGCCTGTGTAATGGACGCTGCAGCAGCTGCTGGGTGTGTTTGTGCGCCGGGACTACCGCGCTGACCTCGCTTGTTTGCCGGCCGCGCTTATAACTTTAGTCCCTGGCTTTTGCGGCCTAGTACCGCATACTCCCGCCCCTGGGCCTGCCAGTCAGGGGTAAGGGCGGGACGCTGCACTGGACGTCAGCGCTGAGGGCTGGAGCATACTTAGTATCCTCCTCCCCCCTCACTGAGCACCGTGGGGCACCAGATTCCCGCACTTTCTGAGGCACACCCACGGCTCCCTCCTCCTCTCAGAATGCTGGCAGCCATTCCTATCAGCACTTCTGACGCTGGAGAACTTCAGAGGGGAGACAACACCGAGCTCCACAGCTCTGGGAGGCCCAGGCAGGGAATCTGGTGGTCACACAACCGCTGAGGGCGGTCGGTAAGCAGCACCTGTTACTAGGTGCTGGCCCCCCTGGGTGCCGAAGTGTATATTTATATGCTTATATTGTATACATTTACTCTGTACGGCCGCACTATTTGCTTTTGGCTATATACCCTCTCTGATTGCTCTAAGAGGAGACAACAGCATGTCGTCCGCAAAAAGCAAGGGTGCCAAGGCACAGGCTTACTTTGCAACCTGTACCTCATGTGCGGCTATGCTACCTGCAGGTTCCACCTACCCTCATTGTGTGCAATGCTCGGCCCCTGTGACACTCACTCAGCCGGAGCCTCTGCCACTGGTGGGACCCTCGGCCCAGGTGGAACAACCTGCTGCCACTGTCCAGGTGACAGGGACAGAGTTTGCAGTATTCGCTGACAAACTTTCTGAGTCTATGGATAAATGGTCTGCTAAGATACTAGAAGCTTTGCAGTCCAGACCGGTAACACAGGCCCCGGGCACTGTTGAATCATTGCCCCCAGGCCCCCCTCGGTTGGAGCAGCAAAGTGCTCCTGGGGCGACTCATAGGTCCCACGGTGAGGACTCCGACACGGACCGCAGTCCCAGACCGGCTAAGCGGGCTCGCTGGGAGCTTCCCTCGACTTCATCACACTGTTCAGGGTCTCAGCATGAGGACTCTCTGGAGGATGAAGCGGAGGTGGCAGATCAGGGCTCTGATCCTGACGCCGCTCTCAACCTTGATACACCTGAAGGGGACGCCATAGTAAACGACCTTATAGCGTCCATCAATCAGGTGTTGGATCTTTCTCCTCCAGCTCCTCCGATTGAGGAGTCAGCTTCTCAGCAGGAGAAATTCCATTTTAGGTTTCCCAAACGTACACGGAGTGCGTTTCTTGATCACTCCGACTTCAGAGATACAGTCCAGAAACACCGAGCTTTTCCAGATAAGCGCTTTACTAAGCGCCTTAATGACACACGTTATCCCTTCCCCCCTGAAGTAGTCAAGGGTTGGGCTCAGTGTCCCAAGGTGGATCCTCCAGTCTCTAGACTGGCGGCTAGATCCATAGTTGCAGTGGCAGATGGTGCATCACTCAAGGATGCCACTGACAGGCAGATAGAGCTCCTGATGAAATCCATCTATGAAGCTATCGGCGCGTCCTTTGCTCCGGCATTCGCAGCCGTATGGGCACTCCAAGCTATCTCAGCTTGTCAGTCTGAGATTAATGCAGTCACACGTGCCTCTACTCCGCAGGTTGTGTCCTTAACCTCTCAGGCGTCGGCGTTTGCGTCCTACGCCATGAATGCTGTCCTGGACTCTGCGAGCCGTACGGCGGTAGCATCCGCCAATTCGGTGGCAGTCCGGCCATGTGGCTACATGAATGGAAGGCAGACTCTGTTTCCAAAAAGCTCTTAACCGGTTTGCCATTTTCTGGCGACCGCCTGTTTGGCGAGCAATTGGATGAAATCATTAAACAATCCAAGGGAAAGGACTCGTCCTTACCCCAGTCCAAACCAAACAGACCTCAACAACGGAAGGTACAATCGAGGTTTCGGTCCTTTCGGCCCTCAGCCAGGTCTCAATTCTCCTCGTCCAACAGGCCACAGAAGGGTCAGAGGAACTCTGATTCATGGCGGTCTAAGTCACGTCCTAAAAAGACCGCCGGAGGAACCGCTCCCAAAGCGGCCTCCTCATGACTTTCGGCCTCCCCAAACCGCATCCTCGGTCGGTGGCAGGCTCTCCCGCTTTTGCGACGCCTGGTTGCCACATGTCCAAGACCGATGGGTGAGAGACATTCTGTCTCACGGTTACAGGATAGAGTTCCGCTCTCGTCCTCCGACTCGTTTCTTCAGAACATCTCCGCCCCCCGAGCGAGCCGATGCTCTTCTTCAGGCGGTGAGCACTCTGAAGGCAGAAGGAGTGGTGATCCCTGTTCCCCTTCAGCAATGGGGTCACGGTTTTTACTCCAACTTGTTTGTGGTGCCAAAAAAGGACGGATCTTTCCGTCCCGTTCTGGACCTCAAACTGCTCAACAGACACGTGAAAACCAGGCGGTTCCGGATGGAATCTCTCCGCTCCGTCATCGCCTCGATGTCCCAAGGAGACTTCCTAGCATCAATCGACATCAGGGATGCTTATCTCCACGTGCCGATTGCACCAGAGCATCAGCGCTTCCTGCGTTTCGCCATCGGGGACTAACACCTTCAGTTCGTGGCACTGCCTTTCGGCCTGGCGACAGCCCCACGGGTCTTCACCAAGGTCATGGCAACAGTGGTAGCAGTCCTACACTCTCAGGGACACTCGGTGATCCCTTACTTAGACGATCTCCTTGTCAAGGCCCCCTCTCGGGTGGCATGCCAACACAGCCTGAACATTGCTCTGGAGACTCTCCAGAGATTCGGGTGGATCATCAATTTCCCAAAGTCAAAATTGACACCGACCCAATTGCTGACATATCTCGGGATGGAGTTTCATACTCTCTCAGCGATAGTGAAACTTCCGCTGGACAAACAGCGTTCACTACGGACAGGGGTGCAATCTCTCCTTCGAGTCCAGTCGCACGCCTTGAGGCGCCTCATGCACTTCCTAGGGAAGATGGTGGCAGCAATGGAGGCAGTTCCATTTGCGCAGTTTCATCTGCGTCCACTTCAATGGGACATTCTCCGCAAATGGGACAGGAAGTCGACGTCCCTCGACAGGAACGTCTCCCTTTCTCGGGCAGCCAAGGCCTCCCTTCAGTGGTGGCTTCTTCCCACTTCTTTGTCGAAAGGGAAATCATTCCTGCCCCCATCCTGGGCTGTGGTCACGACGGACGCGAGTCTGTCAGGGTGGGGAGCGGTCTTCCTCCACCACAGGGCTCAGGGTACCAGTCCTCCCTTCAGATCAATGTTCTGGAGATAAGGGCAGTGTATCTAGCCCTAAAGGCGTTCCAGCCGTGGCTGGAAGGCAGGCAGATCCGAATTCAGTCGGACAACGCCACGGAGGTGGCATACATCAACCACCAAGGCGGCACACGCAGTCGGCAAGCCTTCCAGGAAGTTCGGCGGATTCTGCTGTGGGTGGAAGCCACAGCCTCCACCATCTCCGCAGTTCACATCCCGGGCGTAGAAAACTGGGAAGCAGACTTTCTCAGTCGCCAGGGCATGGACGCAGGGGAATGGTCTCTTCACCCGGACGTGTTTCAAGAGATCTGTTGCCGCTGGGGGAAGCCGGACGTCGACCTAATGGCGTCCCGGCACAACAACAAGGTCCCGGCATTCATGGCACGGTCTCAAGATCACAGAGCTCTGGCGGCAGACGCACTGGTTCAGGATTGGTCGCAGTTTCGACTGCCTTATGTATTTCCTCCTCTGGCACTGCTGCCCAGAGTGTTACGCAAGATCAGGTCCGACTGCCGCCGCGCCATCCTCATCGCCCCAGACTGGCCGAGGAGGTCGTGGTACCCGGATCTGTGGCATCTCACGGTGGGTCAACCGTGGGCACTACCAGACCGACCAGACTTACTGTCTCAAGGGCCATTTTTCCATCTGAATTCTGCGGCCCTCAACCTGACTGTGTGGCCATTGAGTCCTGGATCCTAGCGTCTTCAGGGTTATCTCAAGAAGTCATTGCCACTATGAGACAGGCCAGGAAACCAACGTCCGCCAAGATCTACCACAGGACGTGGAGGATCTTCTTATCCTGGTGCTCTGATCAGGGTTTTACTCCCTGGCCATTTGCCTTGCCCACTTTTCTGTCCTTCCTTCAATCCGGAATGGAAAAGGGTTTGTCTCTCGGCTCTCTTAAGGGACAAGTCTCGGCGCTCTCTGTGCTTTTTTCAAAAGCGTCTAGCAAGGCTTCAGCAGGTACGCACGTTCCTGCAGGGGGTTTGCCACATAGTCCCTCCTTACAAGCGTCCGCTAGAACCCTGGGATCTGAACAGGGTGCTAACGGCTCTTCAGAAACCACCTTTCGAGCCAATGAGAGATATTTCTCTTTCACGCCTTTCGCAGAAGGTGGTCTTCCTAGTGGCAGTCACATCGCTTCGGAGAGTGTCTGAGCTAGCTGCACTGTCATGCAAAGCCCCCTTCCTGGTGTTTCACCAGGATAAGGTGGTTCTGCGTCCGGTTCCGTAATTTCTCCCTAAGGTGGTATCCCCCTTTCATCTCAATCAGGATATCTCCTTACCCTCTTTTTGCCCTCATCCAGTTCACCAATGTGAAAAGGATTTGCACTTGTTAGATCTTGTGAGAGCACTCAGACTCTACATTTCTCGTACGGCGCCCCTGCGCCGCTCGGATGCGCTCTTTGTCCTTGTCGCTGGCCAGCGTAAAGGGTCGCAGGCTTCCAAGTCAACCTTGGCTTGGTGGATCAAGGAACCAATTCTTGAAGCCTACCGTTCTTCTGGGCTTCCGGTTCCTTCAGGGCTGAAAGACCATTCTACCAGAGCCGTGGGTGCGTCCTGGGCATTGCGGCACCAGGCTACGGCTCAGCAGGTGTGTCAGGCGGCTACCTGGTCGAGTCTGCACACTTTCACGAAACACTATCAGGTGCATACCTACGCTTCGGCAGATGCCAGCCTAGGTAGGCGAGTCCTTCAGGCGGCGGTTGCCCACCTGTAGGAAGGGGCCGTTTTACGGCTCTATTACCGAGGTATTCTTTTACCCACCCAGGGACTGCTTTTGGACGTCCCAATTGTCTGGGTCTCCCAATGGAGCGACAAAGAAGAAGGGAATTTTGTTTACTTACCGTAAATTCCTTTTCTTCTAGCTCCTATTGGGAGACCCAGCACCCGCCCCTGTTCCCTTCGGGCTGTTGTTCTTTTGTGTACACTTGTTGTTCATGTTGAATTGTTCTGGGTTCATGGTTTTCAGTTCTCCGAACATCCTTCGGATTGAATTTACCTTAGACCAATTTATAAGTTTCCTCCTTCCTGCTTTTGCACCAAAACTGAGGAGCCCGTGATGCACGGGGGGGTGTATAGGCAGAGGGGAGGGTTTTACACTTTTAAGTGTAATACTTTGTGTGGCCTCCGGAGGCAGAAGCTATACACCCAATTGTCTGGGTCTCCCAATAGGAGCTAGAAGAAAAGGAATTTACGGTAAGTAAACAAAATTCCCTTCTTTCCGACCATTGTGCCTTTTTCCAGTGATTTGCTCTCTTCGGATGAAGTAGGCAAGTCGTAGCTTGGTAATCTGACTTACATGTCTTGCTTAATTTGTTAGAAAATTTATTTATTTGTTAACATGGTAAATTTAACAACCTTCTGCACCACCACAATTCAAAGGCGTTGATTCTTCTTCTGTCTTGTTTCTTTATCGTATCTTACAACAGATAAGACCAGACTATGTAAAGCTGGTGTCACACACAGCGACAACGACAACGACGTCGCTGCTACGTCACCATTTTCTGTGACGTTGCAGCGACGTCCCGTCGCTGTCGCTGTGTGTGACATCCAGCAACGACCTGGCCCCTGCTGTGAGGTCGCCGGTCGTTGCTGAATGTCCAGCTTCATTTTTTGGTCGTCACTCTCCCGCTGTGACACACACATCGCTGTGTGTGACAGCGAGAGAGCGACGAAATGAAGCGAGCAGGAGCCGGCACTGGCAGCTGCGGTAAGCTGTAACCAGCGTAAACATCGGGTAACCAAGGGAAGACCTTTCCCTGGTTACCCGATATTTACCTTCGTTACCAGCCTCCGCTCTTGCTGCCAGTGGTGACTCCTGCTCTGTGCACATGTGGCTGCAGTACGCATCGGGTAATTAACCCGATGTATACTGTAGCAAGGAGAGCAAGGAGCCAGCGCTAAGCAGTGCGCGCGGCTCCCTGCTCTCTGCACTGTGACATGTAGCTGCAGTACACATCGGGTTAATTAACCCGATGTGTACTGTACCTAGGAGAGCAAGAAGCCAGCGCTAAGCGCGGCTCCCTGCTCTCTGCACATGTAGCACAGCGACGTTATGATCGCTGCTTCTGCTGTGTTTGACAGCTAAGCAGCGATCATAACAGCGACTTACAAGGTCGCTGTTACGTCACAGAAAATGGTGACGTAACAGCGACGTCGTTGTCGCTGTCGCTTAGTGTGAACCCAGCTTAAGAGCCATGTCTTTGTCACCAGTAAAATGGTCCTCGATTTGAGGGCCTTGTCCAGTGACTTCATTGTTGATTTGCCCACAGCTATTCTCTTGTTGACTTCTAGTGTCGTCGCTGTAACTTGAATGATCATTGATCCGAGTAGGTTTAAGTCCTTTATAACTTCCAGTTCATCGCCATCCATCTCAAATGTGTCCCAGTCATACCTGGCAATAATCAATATCTTTGAGGTTTTTTTGTATTAAGTAGGAGTTCCATGTTTGAGCTTTCCATCTTGCAACTCCGTAATAAATCCTTCATTCCAACTATGCTTGTTGATTTCCATGCTGTATCGTCGCATATTTAAGATTTTTGATGATTCGTCCAGGTATTTTGATTTTTCTTTTACGGCAAGGCCAGCCTTCCTGAAAATAGCTTCTGCATATACCGTATTTTTTGGATTATAAGACGCACTTTTCCTCCCAAAAATTTGGGAGGAAAATGAGGGGTGCGTTTTAAAATCTGAATATAGCTTTACCTGGGGGGCCTGTATGTGCGGCGATTGGGTGCGTTCAGGCGGCCGGGTACCTGTGCCTGTGTGTGGGCAGCAGCCGGGGGCCTGCGTGCGGGCAGCAGCCGG
The DNA here is from genome assembly GCF_048569485.1 of Anomaloglossus baeobatrachus. NCBI lineage: Eukaryota > Metazoa > Chordata > Amphibia > Anura > Aromobatidae > Anomaloglossus > Anomaloglossus baeobatrachus. The sequence goes on from NC_134355.1 coordinate 485,355,857, forward strand.
GGGCCTGCGTGCGGGCGGCAGCCGGGGGCCTGCGCGCGGGCGGCAGCTGGGGGCCTGCCGGTGCCGGCCGCCTCTCTGGGCGGGCGGCCTGCTGTGCGTTCGGGTGGCTGTGTGGCATGTTTCCCAGTGTGTGTCCGTGGTCCCAGTTTCAAATGATTGCGCCGGTAATCAGCGCGTGCACAGATGGAGCTCTTGGATTAGACTTCAATCTGCGCATGCGCTGCTCTAGGTGCCATCATTTGAACCGGGACCGCGGACACTGGGACACTCACCGCAACCTGCTGCTGCACCACTCACCCGCTGCTGCTGCCACTACTGACCCGCCGCGCCTGCCGCCACTGACCCGCCGTGTCTGACAGCACAACTTCTGCCTCCTGTGACCCCGCCTCACCACCACTGCTGCCCCCCTCCGGTAAGACAACACCGGAGTATAAGACTGACTCCATTTTTTATTTTTTTTACCTATTTTCTCTCTAAATTTGGGATGAGTCTTATAATCCGGTGCGCCTTATAAAGCGGAAAAATTGGTGACAGATGCAGTCTTGTCTGATGCCTCATTCTACTTTGAACCTTGCCATGTCACTGGTCAAAGTAAAGGTTCTTGATGAGGCTAATCAGATGGTTGGCACACCCATATCTTTCATGGTATTCCAAAGTTTCTGGTGATCAACACAGCCAAAGCTTTGCTGTAGTCAATGAAGCAAAAATAGAGCTCCTTTTCGGCTTTTTCCATTAACCATCTAATGTTAGCAATTACAACTCTTGTTCCTCTGAATTTTCTGAATCCTGCATGTTCCTCTGGCAGCTCTTTGTTAAGGTAAGGCTGTGGCCATCTTTGTAGGATCTTTAGTAGTATTTTGTTGGCATGAGGTACGAGTACAATAGACCGATGGTTTCCACTTTTGATAGTAACTCCCTTCTACGGAATAGGAATAAACACCGTTATTCTCCAGTCTTTGGGTCATTTACTAGTTGTCCGTATCTGTTGACACAGGCTTGTGATGACATCAGCTGCAGAAGACTGTTCTATCGGAATATTGTCACATCGAAGTGCTTTGTTTTTTGACAAGTTCTTTATCACAGCAACAACTTCGTATTTTAAGATGTTTGGTTCGCTATCATTTCCAGTCTCCATTTTTTCCTGTATCGTATTGTCTGTCGTTCTTGTAGATGTGCTCCGTGTATTCTTTCCATCTTTCTTTGATCTATTCTGGCTCAGTTAGTTTGTTCCTGTTGGGATCTTTAAACATTCCCATGCTTGGGTGAAAATTTCATCGTATCGTTTATCTTTTGGAATGCACTTCAGGTGTTAATTTTCAATCTTAGTACATATCTTTTGGTAATAAAGTTCTTTGTCTCCTCAATGGCTCTCTTTAGTCACTGATGTTGTTTGTGACCTGTTTGTTTCCTTTTGCTTTGGCTATTTGTCTTTCGTCAATAATCTTTAGGGTCTCTTCTGGGGTCTCTTCTGTTAATCATGGTTGCGGGTGTCTCTTCTTCCTCTTGTTTATTGTCTTTCTAACTTCTTCAGTATTAATAGGTTTTATGTGTCCATAATTCTTCAGGCTGTTTTATCTTTGTCCAGAGATATAAATCAGTTGTGTAGACCGTTCCAAAATATTATAGGTATGTTGGTCAAATTGAAGTTAAAAATGACCTGTTGTCTAGTCTTTTTGCATGCACAGCTTGACCCTAGTCTTTGCTGTCAGAAATTCATGATCCGTTCCTCAGTCAGCTCCTAGCTTTGATTTTGCAGTAATGTTCGATGATCTCCAGCTTTGTCAAATACATATGTAGTTAATATGATTGTTATAGGAACCATTTTGTAATGTCTATGTGTAAAGGCTTTGTAATGTTGGAAGAAAGTGTTCATGATGGACACTTGATTTGTCGTACAAAAGTCAGTGAATCTATCTTCAGCCTCCTTTCATTCACCAAGTCCAAAGTTTCGAACAAGGATTCCATGTTTGCCATTGCCCACTTTGGCATTCAAATCTCCCATGATCATGAGTAAGTCTTGTTTTGGCATCTTGTCGATTTCTTCTTGAACTTGATTGTAAAATACATCAACATCACACCCCCTATAAAATATCTAAAATGTTCCATAATACCCAGGACGAGGGCTGGAGATGTGGAGACCCCAGCGCAGACATGTTACACATATGGTGGAATTGTAGTAATTTTAGACGTCTGTTGGAAGCATTAAATCATTTAATATCTCAGATTTTAATGCACTAATAATGCTATCCACACAGCAGGCGCTGCTCGCCATTGATCTGGACTCATTCCCCTAAGAGATCCGTACAGTGATTGTACATATTATTGTGCAACAAGAATCAAAATTGCACGTTTTTGGAAAAACCTACAATGTCCGAAATCATCTTGCTGATTAAGGGTCTATTAGTAAAAATAATTGCTTCATCTAATAATATCACAATTTCATAAAAAAATGGAACAATTGGTTGTCTTCCAGTTTAAATACTGTTCTAAAATAACTTTTGTAGATTTGTATATAGAGAATGTGATTGGAAAATTAATGTAAGGTCACAATCTCCCCGTACCCCCCTTCCCTCCCTAACCCTCTTAATAATGTGTTGACTGTTGAGAACTTATTGTCAATATGATGTAATATTTGACACGTTTTGTTAATAAAAATTCTATAGTTTATTAAAAAAAAAAAAAAGAATACTTCAACATCCTCCTCATTGACATCTGTTGTTGGTGCATAGACTTGTATAACTGTGACTTGGATTGGAAGCTCTTTGTAGTCGTATCGAGAGGACTCTACGACGAACTGTGTTGTACTTCAGGACAGTGTCAGACAATTTTTGTATGAGAATAACAGCCACAATGTTTCTCCTTTTGGTTATCATTGCCATAGTAAGTAGACCCAATGTTTGTTTGACTAGAATTGTTCAGCTTGAGTCCATTGTTGCGCCTCGGGGCAGCTGAGCTGCTCTGATATAGACGGTCCGTGGCTCGAGGGAGTTCCAGACCCGGGGGCACTGTCGACCAGTTTTAAATGAAAAGAAAAATAAAATAATAAGTCCGACTACGCCACTCGCGGTTTGTGGCCAGTAATGGTACGGCCGCCGCTGCGGGTTCCCGCTGGGGATGGTGGATGGGGGCAGCATGGATGGTGGAGCCCTCCGCGACCAGGGCTTTTCCCCAGGGGTAGGTGAAGGGTTAACGTGGAGGCGTGCAGCAATAAGTCAGTCCAGACAGGGAGTGCAGTTTGATTGTCTTTACTTACTGGATTTGCGCCCTGGGGATGTGCGGCATCTCAGATACGCCTGTGTCCTTATAGCTGTGCTAGCCAACCTGGTGCCACTCTACCACCAATGCACTCTGGTGTATTTGTCAGTCCTCCCTGGCGTGGAGCACTTGGAGGTTTTTCTGGTGTCTGGGTCCTGCCGCAGGCAGCTTGAACTATTTAAGGGCATTTCTCCCGATCCCCTCTTTGCTGCTGATGCCTCGAACGTTAGTGGGGGCAGATGAGTCCTGGAAACCCACCCGCCTGGCAGACTTAACAGATGGCTTGAAGTCCTGGTCTGTTCTGGGATCTGCACCCCGTGTGTGTAAAGTACTGTGAGCCCTGGATGTCTACCTCACAGAATCCCTCTGTCCTTGGAGCTTGCTCTCTCGCTCTTCAGCTACTTTTCTCCTTTGAGTGGCTGATCTTTCTACTCAGGTCTTTGCGGATTCTTTGCTACTTTCAATGGGTCTCAAGAGTCTGTCTGTCTTGATTCCTTTCCTTTTACTACCGCTCACTTCTCTTCTCAACACCTTCCTCTTTCACTTCCTTTCTCCGACTGACTTGCCACACTTCCCAGGTCACTTTCTCCTCCCCTAGGTCTGGTCTCTTCCTCCCAGTTTTGTGTGTGTGTGTGTCTGTGTGTGTGTGTCTGTGTGTGTGTGTCTGTGTGTGTGTGTCTGTGTGTGTGTGTCTGTGTGTGTGTGTCTGTGTGTGTGTGTCTGTGTGTGTGTGTCTGTGTGTGTGTGTCTGTGTGTGTGTGTCTGTGTGTGTGTGTCTGTGTGTGTGTGTCTGTGTGTGTGTGTCTGTGTGATGACTGGCACAGTCATGTAGGATCTGTTTCTTTGTTGTTACCTTGTTTTTGTGATACCTGGTTCCCGCAGGGGCATCACATCCATCTTGATTTGCTAATGCAGAGTAAGTAGAGTCATGTTCTGTCCATTTCAGCTTTGACGATGTTGAGTTTGCCTTCGTTAATGGAACGCACATTCTGAATTCCAAACGTTATGCTATCTATGCAGCTTTTGATCAAGCGATTTCAGCACCAAGATGTCCTTGCAGCTTTAATCAGGCGTGTCATGAGACTTAAGCGGGCTTTACACGCTACAATATCGTTAATGAATTATCGTCGGAGTCACGTTGTTTGTGACGCACATCCGGCGTCATTAACTATATCGCAGTGTGTGACACTTATGTGCGACCTTAAACGATCGCAAAAGCGGCCAAAATCGTTTGCTGCGGAGAGGTCGTCCTGAAACCTAAAATCGTTTTCCTCTAACGATGTTGTTCCTCGTTCCTGCGTCAGCACACATCGCTGTGTGTGACACCTCAGGAGTGAGGAACATCTCCTTACCTGCCTCCATCGGCAATGCGGAAGGAAGGAGGTGGGCGGGAGGTTACGTCCCGCTCATCTCCGCCCCTCCGCTTCTATTGGATGCCTGCTGTGTGATGCCGCACGAACTGCCCCCTTAGAAAGGAGGCGGTTCGCCGGCCAGAGCGACGTCGCTAGGCAGGTAAGTCCGTGTGATGCTGCCGTAGCGATAATGTTCGCTACGGCAGCGATCACAACATATCGCACATACGACAGGGGTGGGTGTTATTGCGCTCGACATCGCTAGCAATTGCTAGCGATGTCGCAGCGTGTAAAAAACGCTTTAATCATACTAAGGTCGACCATCGGCTCGTCCACAGTAGCTTGTTGAGTGCCTTTCTACCTAGAGGAGCATTTTCCAGTACTAGATCGAATTTCATTAGTTGTACTCTTAAGCTGGTGTCACACTAAACGACAGCGACAACGACGTCGCTGTTACGTCACCATTTTCGGTGACGTAACAGCGACCTTGTAAGTCGCTGTTATGATCGCTGCTTAGCTGTCAAACACAGCAGAAGCAGCGATCATAAGGTCGCTGTGCTACATGTGCAGAGAGCAGGGAGCCGCGCTTAGCGCTGGCTCCTTGCTCTCCTGCAGCACACATCGGGTTAATTAACCCGATGTGTGCTGCAGCTACATGTCACAGTTCAGAGAGCAGGGAGCCGCGCTTAGCGCTGGCTCCTTGCTCTCCTGCAGCACACATCGGGTTAATTAACCCGATGTGTGCTGCAGCTACATGTCAGTGCAGAGAGCAGGGAGCCGCGCGCACTGCTTAGCGCTGGCTCCTTGCTCTCCTTGCTACAGTACACATAGGGTTAATTACCCGATGCATACTGCAGCCACATGTCACAGTGCAGGAGCCGGCACTGGCAGCAAGAGCGGAGGCTGGTAACCAGCGTAAACATCGGGTAACCAGGGAAAGGTCTTCCCTTGGTTACCCGATGTTTACGCTGGTTACAGCTTACCGCAGCTGCCAGTGCCGGCTCCTGATCGCTTCATTTCGTCGCTCTCTCGCTGTCACACACAGCGATGTGTGTGTCACAGCGGGAGAGTGACGACCAAAAAATGAAGCTGGACATTCAGCAACGACCGGCGACCTCACAGCAGGGGCCAGGTCGTTGCTGGATGTCACACACAGCGACAGCGACGGGACGTCGCTGCAACGTCACAGAAAATGGTGACGTAGCAGCGACGTCGTTGTCGTCGTCGTTATGTGTGACACCAGCTTTAATCAAGTCTTATTTGCATAATACGGAAGTAGATTGCCAGGCCTTTCTTCTGTGCCCTAATGGTGGGTCTCGTGAAGGACACGATACATTATTGTAGAAGAAAAAAGCAGATGGCTTTTTGTGATTGTGTAAATTCCTCAAGATTTATCACACTTTATCTTTTCTTGGCTCACTTTAGTATGTAAAGGTGGCCAAATGCCTCAGATATCCGCCAGCCATCTACGCAAGGCATGTATATGTTTGGGATGTGAGCAATATCTGTCGAATGAGCCGCTGCCAGACATCTATGGTGGGCAGTTCATCATCCATGAGAGAGAGTTGGGCAACTTAAGATCCAACATGCCTAAGATTTTTTTTTTTTCTTTCCCTGCTATCAAAATGGAAATGTTGGCACGCTGCCATACAAATTAGCACTGACCTTTATCTAATCTACATAACCACCTTCCTTAACTAAATTCTTATTATCCCTTGTATAATAGTTGGGCTTTCAGAACAGTTAACCATGTTTTTCTGTTACAGGCCAAAAAGTCACAAACCTAAGTCCTTTATAACCGCTAGTCCAACTGAGACAACCCTCTGTATATAACCCCCCCCATTGGTTTTCTCTTTCAATAGCGAACACCAACAATGTTAGTGTTATGTGTGTAAATAGCGCTGTTGCTTTTTGGGTACCAGGGGATTGGGGTCCGATCCCTTTTAGGACCACATCTGTAGGGAGTTTAAATGTTCTCCCCAAGAAATTCTGATAGGGAATTCATTTTGGGGCTCATAATCTAAAATATCATGGTGATTACATAAGCAAGCAAATATCTAGTTGCAAAATAAATAACTAGCTAATCTGTATAATGCTCTTTCACAAAGGGAAAACAAAAAGTACCGGGTGTACGTGATCACTCCTCTGCTCCCAGGATTTGAAGGCGATATTTCCACTGGAGGAGGAAACGCATTGCAGGCTGTCATGCACTTCAATTACAGGTATTGGCATTTAGAGAAGCGGCCAGGCTGTTTCATCTCCTCTGTTTTCATTGCTCAGTAACTTATCTTAGTGTGCAGAACTCCAACATTGGTATAAATGTAACAAAGATATCATCTTAGATATTTCCTTAGTTATAATTTCGGGTGATTGTTACTTGGCAAAATGTAATTTTTGTATATTTAGTTGTAATAATTGTTCTGTCACTATTTGGGTGACCTAAACCTTAACTTGTTCCATGACATGAGGATCACATAGTATTACGTACATGAAGCAATATAATATAGTCATACTTGTCCTGTCTGCTAGGTTTTAGCCCCCTCTTGTGGTCATTTCAGTGTAGCAGCATTTATTGTCCATTGTCTTGCCTGCTGCAGGAAATTGCAATAGCATAGAAGCGATCCTTGTGGGCAGCCAAGCATATCTGTTCCTGTCTTGCGTAAATCTGGCTGTGAATCTTATGATTGTAATTAGTTACATAGGCTGAAAAGAGACCTAGGTCCATCCAGTTAAACCTTCCTCCACCAATTCTACATAGTCACCAAATCATTTATAACTGACAATGTTGTGTGTACTGAGGAAATCATCCAGCGGTTTTTTAAAAGTTGTTAGTGTCAGCCATTACTACCTCTTGTGGTAGGGCATTCCACAGTCTGGCTCTAACTGTAAAGAACCCTTTCCTATTTAGCTGAAGCAATTGCCTTTCTTCCACCTGCAATTAATAAGATTGACAAAGGCAATTGACATTGACTGGCTCCATTAATTTTCGTCTCAGAAGCTTAGCGGGGATGTCATGTCTACTGGTACCAGCTGGGTCACATCATCAAGTGGCTCATATCATGCCCCTGTCCTATTCCATGAATGATACCTGACGAACAGGCATGCGACCCGGCGTGTATTGGTAGACCTGAAATCACCGGCCCCACTCGGCTTCTTATTCCTGAGTGAGCAGAGGCAGAAGAACCACTTAAATACAGACTGGTTATATTTTTTATAATTTTGCTTCTATTCCTAGTTGTTGTTCTGATGATTTTTTTTCTATTGAAATTCTTGTAGGACCATTTGCCGAGGAGAACATTCCATCATTGAGCAGTTAAAGGCAGAAAGTAAGTCTGATATTTTCCAGCATATACATTTGCGGATCAGTCAGTTTAGGAGAGCGGAATTGGTCGTTGGGGCCCAACTTGATTATAAAAATGATTTATGTAGTTAAAATAAAAAATGATAGCAGCTTTGTGTGAGGTCCAGGTGCTGAACTTCTCCCCACTGGGTAGAATATGAGGGCATGGCTGAATGCTGCGCCCCTTCTGCTCTAATTAGCTTAGTCTGGCACTCCTGGGAGTAGACGGGTTATCCGAGTACAGGCTATAGATTTTCTGTGAGCCTGTATGATACTCTCTGAATAAAGGCAGAACAAGCCAGCCAGAAAAGACTGAGCTTAGTCCTCAGCACGGCGCTGCTTCTCCTCGATCAGTAGGCGTCTTCGCAGGCTTTACCTGCAGTACAGCATATAGACAGTACTTGGTAAACCCATCTGCTGTATGTGTAGCTAATTTTTATCATGATAAAAAATAAAATACAATTAGTGGTGTCTCTGTGTATATATTTAACCAGCAATCTAACAGTACAAGTCTTCATGCTCAGTTTTGCAGTGAGAGATTAAGGTCTTATTCACACGTCAGTATTTCATCAGTATTTGTAAATCAAAACTACTAGAGGAACCAACGAGGTGAAGTTATAATGGAAAGACTCACTCCCGTTCTGTTGTGGCCTATAAATTCTGATAAAATGCTGACGTGAATAAAGCCAAAAGCCGATGATCTAGTTATGAGTTAAGTGTTAGTTTCTACAAATATGATTTCCATTTTTTTTTTAAATATATTAAAAGTATCTGTTATAAGTACAGTGGAGCCTCGCTTAACGAGTAACCCACTTAACGAGAATTTTGCTTAACAAGCAAAGCTTTCTGTAAATTTGTAACTCGGTTTACGAGAAAGCTTTGCTGGACGAGCAAAATACTCACTGCACACACTTCCGGTTCTGTACATCCACCGCACTCTGACCCGCACTTGCAGTCCACACAAACACACACATGCACGCTCACTTTACCTTCCGTTCCATTCTTCTGTTCCGCCGGTACATCGCAACGTCCTCGCGGCGAACTACAAGACCCAGGAGGCCGGCGATGGAAGATAAGGTGAGCATAATATGTGTACCTTCACTTCAATCGCTGGCCTCCTGGGTCGTTTACTTCACCGCTCCACTCCAGGCTGTGCATCGGCAACCATAGCGACGAAGAAGGAACTTCCTGTCATCGCTACTCAAAGGCAGCGTGCTGGCCAATCAGAGGCAAGCGTCTTCTGCCTTTGACGTCAGCGCTCTGGCAGCGGAAGTTCCTCCCTCGTCGTTATGGTAACCCGATACACAGCCCGTACCGGAGAACAGCAAGTCCCAGGAGTTCGGCAATGGAACGGAAGGTAAGGTGAGCATAATATGTGTGTGTTTGTACGTGTTTGTGCATGTGTGGAATGACACAATAGGGGACCAGGATGGGACATTTAACAAGTTGTGGAATGAATGGTCTGCATTGCAATGATTTCCTACGGGAAATCTTGCTTTGCTGAACGAGTAACTTGGTTAACAAGCACACTCCCAGAACGGATTGTTCTCGTTAACCAAGGTTCCACTGTATATATAAGAATCGTTATCAGGGGTAAATCGTACTGTCAGGTTAAATTTAATAATTTAATTACAATGCTGCATTTGTCATTAAATGCTCATTGCAATGGGAAAGTTATTTATATAAACATAAGATCAGCATTTTAATCTTTTGTTCTTGAATATGCTAATTAGTTTGTCTAGTCATGGAGGCGTGTACTTCTGCTGAGCCGCCCAGCCAGGCGGTATTGCGCCCATAGAGATGCGGTTTTGGTCTCTGCAGTGCCGCTCTGTTTCCTCCAACATCCTATGCCACACAAATCCTAGGTGGTCAGTGTAACTTTGGGTGTGCACAGTGGTATGTGTCACTACTCTGGCATGTCACTGCACACCCGATGTCCGACCCGCCGAGCGCTTTCCTCTGCAAATGGTTACCGGTCACACTGAGTCAGAAGGTAGTGGCTCATAGAGTGAACTTCTGCTTATGTGCCACTACGTGCTGGCTCGGCGCAATACACACATTTGCTGTGATATATACTTTTTGGTCTGTGTTGTGTACTATTTAGTATGTACTATGTTCAGTACTACACGCTAGTGCAGTTGGACATGGAGAAAATCACCACGCAGCGCTTCTCACAGCAGATGTGCTGTGCTGCTGCATATCGCATTGATCTGGCACATAAAGGCACAAAGGCAGTAGTTCACTTCATGAGCCACTACCTTCCGCCTTAGCACAGTAACAGATTGCAGAGAGACGCACTCGGTCAGTCAGACTCCGGGTGTGCAATGTAACGTCGGGGTAATGACACATGAGCACACTGCACACCTGAGGTCACAGCAGCCACCACTGATTTGTGTGACCTAGGATGTTGGGAGGAAACAGAGGGGCACTACAGTGCCCATAACTCCGCCTCTATGCATGTGATACCACCTGCCTGGGCTGGACTGCTCAGCAGATGTATAAATCTCTACGACTAGACAAACCCAATAGCATATGCAGGAACAAAAGATTACAATGTCCATCTTACATTTATAGAAACAACTATCCCTTAACATTGGGGTTGCTTGCATGCAGCGCTGTAATTATTTAATGGGGGTAAATCCTGCTGTCAGGTTCCCTTTTAAGCAGGTCTGATACTCTTCTACCTGCCAGCAGGGGGAGCACTTGTTCTGTCCTTGTGCTAGAATTCTCCGTTCTCTGCTGGAAATCTGTTACTAACAAATGTGATGTTTTTTCTTCAGTTGGAGATAATTGGCTGAACTACATCTCCTTCTGTGGTCTCCGGACACATGCAGAACTGGAAGGAAACCTGGTTACTGAGCTGATATATGTGCACAGCAAACTGCTTATTGCTGATGACAATACAGTCATTATCGGTAAGTGTGCACACGACTAGTGTGATTGCGTTAGAAAGTCTCTGATCTCTTTAAAATGACCTGCTTCTCAAAAAGAATGTAATATGTGGCCAGTGGTGATTGGGGATAAATTCTAGGGGTTATTCCATATTGTAATAGTAAACTGATAATGAAGAAATATTTAATATCAATGAAATGGAGCTAGTACATTCATATACCATACCAGTGCTGTTCTTTTATTTCCACCTAGCTTGAAAAAGCAAATGTACATGATGCTTTGTACACGATTTGTGTTTATGATCACAGGCAATAACCACTCCTGCATGTTTTGGGGTTGTACAGAAATTGCCAGAATGACCTTTTTCTCTACCTTTTTTACAGCGAAGATTGCAATACTATATATGTGACGCCCCGGACTAGTCAGGTCGTCCCAGGTAGTCACACACAACACCACACCCCCCTCCCGCTTAGGTAACACCAGTCAAACTAAAAGCCTTGTCACCACCCTCCAGGTTTTATGTCCACACCAGGGGGGGCGGAGGCAGGTGGTTGGTTCCGCCCACTGAGGAGTTCACAGGCCTGGAGGCGGGAAAACAGTGAGTCAAGTTCAGGTTCTAGAGTGAAGTTCAGGTGCGAGTGGAGAGCAGCCAAGGCCACGGGCAGTCCTGTGTCCGGGCCCTGATAAGAGACTACCAGGTGGCTGGGTCGGAGCCCAGTCGCCATTGGCAAGGAGGCAGACGGTGGTGGCCGCCTGCAGGAGACCGGGAAGACGACCGGTGGAACCGTAAGGGACCGGGACAGGGTAGTGGCCCACCGGAACCGAACCGGGGAGCCAACTGGATACCGGAGCACCAGGCAGGGTACTCAGACCCAGTACAAAGCCCTGAATCGACAGGGCCGAGTTGAATCAACTGATTGCGGACTGGACTTAAGGACCTATCCCACCCAAGCCCCGTTAGAGGACAAACAGCCCAACCATACAGGGTAAAGCCACCGCCAAGGCATAGACCCAAAGGGCCAGCGTCTGCGGGCAAACTGGCTCCTACGGCATATTCAAGTCGGGGAGCGGACTACCGGTGTCTAGTCATAGAAATCAAACATTTACACACGCAGTTGCAGGAGAAAGGTGGAAGCCACCAACCTATTTGGGAGAAGCTACAGCCGGCTGCGGGCCCCATTCATCCCTCCGTTTGGTTTACCAGAGACTCCAGTGTCTTGTGTCAGAGTGAGTACACCAGTGCCATCAGGCACTGCACCGCAGCACTTCACCCTGCACCCCGGCCCACGCCTACCAGTCCCCGGGACCAACACCCCCTACCCACGGATGGGTCAACACCTAGCTGCGCCATTACACAGCTCCCGGGAGCCCCCCATACCTTCACCGCAGTGGTGGTGTCTACAATCACCACAACCCGTGGGTGGCGTCACGAACTAACATCCAAAACCAAACCACCGCAGCCCCAGCCGTGGAACTCCTCACCCAAATCCCCACGTGTAGCACCAACTCCCTTGCAGAGCGACGTGACCCCCGGGTCCGTGAGAGGCTCGAAACACCCGCAGTACAAGCACGGATCCGAATGGCCTACCTATAGCAGGCCATTGCCCAGCCTGTCACTAACAACTTGGGGAATCAGGGACTCTCTCAGTAAATGTGGTCCCTGTTTGTTTAACCCATTAGATGCCACATTCAATAGCGACTGTGGAATCTAAGGTGTTTGACAGAGGGAGGGGGCTCTCTCTGTCAGCATAGCAGTGTTGTTGCGGAGAACACAAAGGGATCCAGGTCTTTTTTACACTTCTGCCTGTTAGCCTCCCGAGGGTCAGCTTTGAGGGTGTTGGGCCACAAACTGAGCAATTGACCCCAGGGACCCCACTCCTGGTGGTACTGTATATGTTGGTGAAGACATCAGAATGTATGAACTCCCGGTAGGTGTAGGTGTGCTCTTTGTATGTCTGTATGAAGGTGCTCTATGTATATACATATGTATGTATGTGCTCTGAGTATATGTCTGTTTGCTCGATGTATACATGTCTGTGTGTGTGTGTAACATACAGTGTTTGTATCACATACGGCACTGTGTGTCTGTAGTATCCATTTATAAATCCCGGCTACACGTACAAGAGTACATAAGTGTAAACATATTTGCAGTTTCCCAATGAACGAGGAAAATGCTGCTCATTCATCGGTGATTGGATTGTTTATGGTGGCACACAAATCCTTGTTCTCAGCAGCACATCTCCCATTTCGAACTACAGACGTGCTGCTGATAACCTGATACTCTATGGGGCAGAGTGATCTATTAGTGATTGTTTTGTGCCTATCATTCTTCATCAACATGTGTAAAGACGCTGAGAAGCAAGTCCTGTACAACTTCAATATGTCGATTGCTTTCATTTAACCCCTTCACCCCCGAGCCTGTTTTCACCTTCCTGACCAGGCCAATTTTTTCATTTCTGACCAGTGTCCCTTCATGATGTAATACCTCTGGAACATTACCATTGAACCCAGTGATTCTGAGATTTTTTTTTTCATAACATACTGTACTTCATGGTAGTGGTAAATTTACGTCTATATTTTGCTTATTTGTGAAAACATCTGAAATTTGGCAAAAATTTGAAAATTTTGCATTTCTCAAACTTTGAATTTTTATGTCCTTAAACTAGTGTTATGTTAAACAAAATAGTTAACTAACAGTTACCATTTTGTCTACTTTATATCAGCACCATTTTTTAAACAAACTTTTAACCCTTCTAACAAAAAATTCTATCAGCAATTTTTTTTTTTTTCTTTTTTTTTTTCTAACAATTTCCAAAACCATTTTATTTAGAGACTACACTACAGTTCAAATGTTTGGAGTCACCCAGACTATTTTGTGTTTTCCATGAAAAATCACTTTTACTTCTCAAATGAGTTGCATAATGAATAGAAAATATAGTCCAGACATTGACTAGGTTAGAAATAATGATTTTTACATGAAATAATAATTTTCTCCTTCAAACTTTTGCTTTCCTCCTAGAATACTCCCTTTGCAGCAATTACAGCTTTGCAGACCTTTGGCATTCTAGCTGTTAATCTGCTGAGGTATTCTGGAGATATTTCACCCCATGCTTCCAGAAGCCCCTCCCACAAATTGGATTGGTTTGATGGGCACTTTTTGTGTACCATACGGTCAAGCCGCTCCCACCACAGCTCAATAGGGTTGAGATCTGGTGACTGGGCTGGCAACTCCATTACAGATAGAATACTAGCTGCCTGCTTCTTCCCTAAATTGTTCATGCATAATTTAGAGGTGTGCTTTGGGTCATTGTTCTGTCGTAGGATGAAATTTTGCTCCAATCAAGCGCTGTCCACAGGCTATGGCATGGCGTTGCAAAATGAAGTGATAGCCTTCCTTATTCAAAATCCCTTTTACATTGTACAAATCTCCCACTTTACCAGCAGCAAAGTAACCCCAGACCATCACATTACTTCCACCATGCTTCACAGATGGCGTCAGACACTCTTCCAGCATCTTTTCAGTAGTTCTGTGTCTCACAAATGTTCTTCTGTTTCAGCCAAACACCTCAAACTTCGATTTGTCTGTCCATAACACGTAATTATGTATTGGACACTTTTTTTTTTTTTTTAATTCACAGGGGCGGGCTAGTAACCAATTTGTTTTTACAGTGGCATTATCATTTTATTTATCACCTGCTATTTTTACTTAATAATTTTATTTATATGACACCTTACGTCCCCCATTGAGGGGCATTTTAATATTTAAATATTTGTATTATCATCTTATTTCCCTTGTAACTGTGGCTGGTATATTAGCCCCAGTTACAGAGGAAATGCAGCCTCATGGTAGAATAGTAGAGCTGACTGGGTCTCCTATTAGCCAGCAACTCCTGCTCCTTCCCTATACACAGGACTGCTGCACATGCAGGAGGAAGCACAGTCAGTGCTAGTACCACATACATAGTGCTTTAGCACTGTGTATATACAGTGACAGTAAAGATGTAGATGGCAATAAACAGTCAGTGGCTTCTCCGTGGGTACTCTGGCTGTCCGTTGCATGATCCTGTGTAGCTGCTCTACTATGCAGAGTAGGAGCGGGACTGCATGGATGTTTTAGGTCTATTGGTGAACCAGAAGCGCTTAACAGAAAGGGAACCTGTCACCTAGAATATGCGTTCTGACCTATCAGCAGACGCATGTGTGCCCTAATTACACCTCCCTACCCATCCTTGTGTTGTAAAATTGTATAATATGAAAGTAATAAACGTTTTATTACCTTCATATTTCCTATGTAAATTAGAGAGCCGCTGGCCACATGGGCGGCTCTTGCCCTATGGACGTCTGCATACTTTCCATGGTATCATGCCCCTGTGGGTGTGATACCATGGAGTCACATGAGCGACATCCCTGTCGCTCATTCTATCCTGCGCACGTTTATACTTACCATTGCGGCAGGCTTCTCTTCCGGGTTCTCCTTGTCAGTTTCAAACGCGCACTGCGCGTCTGAAGCCGCCGAGTGAACACCCGAAAAAGAAGCCTGCCACAATGCGCGCAGGATAGAATGAGCGACGGGGATGTCGCTCATGTGACTCCATGGTATCACGCCCACAGGGGTGTGATACCACGGAAAGTATGCAGACGTCCATAGGGCAAGACGCCACCCATGTGGCCAGCGGCTCTCTAATTTACATAGGAAATATGAAGGTAATAAAACGTTTATTACTTTCATATTATACAATTTTACAACACAAGGATGAGTAGGGAGGTGTAATTAGGGCAAACATGCGTCTGCTGATAGGTCCGAACGCATATTCTAGGTGACAGGTTCCCTTTAAATTAGAAGTACTATAAGACTAGTCAGCCTTAGTGCCATTGGTATATGTGAAGTTAGCCAGGAACATAGTAATTTTAAACAAAAATTAAAAATGTAAAACATTTTTAGAAACAATTTTAGTATGTAAAATAAATTGTTGCATATTAATTCACTATCTTTTTGTTTATTTTTCTACTGTTCTGAGTCTGTGAAAAGTGTCAGAGAGCCACATAGCATTTTTTGGAATAATATCGCAGTCTACACGCTGTGACTGGATGATTGTGTAGTTGGTTACCATGTAGATAAATATATGCAATCTCATTCCCATGGTTTTAACAATGCTTTGAGTGTTTATATGCAAATTTGTGTAACTGCAAACTTGTTTTTATAGGCTTACTGCTTGTTGCATTTTGCAGAAAACCAAGCATGCGTCAAGAGTGGGCTAGCTGTCAAAATGGAGCCCATCTGTCTTGAATCAAAATCAAGTTTAGTAATTAAACTTGACAAACCTGTTGTCTGTTCTTTGAAGAACAGTGAGTGCTTTGAAATGAGAAAATATTTGGCATGGTCTCTACTGCAAAACCACACATCCTAAAAAATATTTAATTATGAAGATTACTTAAAACACATTTTCAAATCACTCATTTTTATAGTTGTATTTTGGGAACTAGCTGAACCCAGGTGTAGGTCTTGGGAAATATTCCTCCGACTGCCACATGCTGTTTCAGGCAGTCGTGCATGTGTTTTCAGTGGGGAAAGTGGAGAAAGCCAAAGTCTGATATGTTTGGTAGTGGCTGATCAGGAGATGGAGATTCGGCTCAACTACTTGCTTTGAATGCTCTCGAGGGAGAGTCAAATGGCTCCTCATGAACATTAGATGACTGACAAGTGTGAAGATCTAATGTTGTGAGTTGTATATTCAACTAGGCACGTTAACAATCCAATTTTTTTTTGTTTTTGCATCCAAGGTCTTACAGCAACTCCGAGTAGATGGTCAAACGAGATACCCTCAGTCCATGAGATCCCAAACTGATCTAGATAGTTCCCACTGCCCACGTACCAGGCGATATCCACGATCTCCAAACTCTTGGGTGACCCACAACTTTTGTATCTCCTTCCGGCATGGTCTGTAGTCACAGCCTACGTTCCTCTAGACAACCGATACCACGACCACAGCACATGTATCCAACTCCGACAGGCAGCAAATCCCTATCCCCTCATTAGTGTGCTAAGTACCCCAAACTGCCCCCAAGTTTGAACTCGACCCATGAAAATACAACTTCCCGCTTTCCCAATGCGAACACTGCATTGGTGGAGGTATTTTCCTGAGGCCGAGCCCCTCAACTGGGACTGCATGTGATACACCCCCCTCCCCCCAGCGATGACTGATCTACTGGGTCTACTCTCACCATCCACATAATGGGACTAGTGGCTGGGAGAACAATGGCTTAATTAAGGCCCATGTGGTACTAACGAGAGTAATGAAATAATGAAATTATTGCTTTTCTCTAATTACCAATCTCGTGCCTGGTCTTCTGTGTGCATAAGATCTATCCAGCACATCCTGCCTCCTGGCTTTGGGGTCTAGAAGAGCATGATACATGTATGTGTGAACTGCCTCCCATGGTGCCCCTCCCAATCCAATACCATTTTATTGTGCACCTGAAACTGACGAGCAAGAAATTATCTAATGAAACACAACCATGAGATTGACGTAACCAGCGCTCCGTGCTGGAAAAAGTCTGCATCCCTTTGAGACGTGGACTCCGCTCTATGTCCATTGGTCCAATAGTCTTTAGTCCGCTGCCAGGTTCTCACAGCAGGTTTCATTGGCATTGATCTGTAGGTCCTGTAAAATAACAGTTACAGGTCAATTTTTTTTGGTTTTTTTTTCTGTTTGTGCCCTCACTCTGGCATGAATCATTTTAGCATTGGACATACAGTTGATTGTATTGGTTATAAATGTCATACTTGGGATACTTTTACTTGTAAGAAAAAAAATAACAATGGAGCATGGCATCTGCCATATGCTGGTGCGGGCTATTTCATTTTAAATTGGAACCTATTAAAAAAATAAAAACAAAAAAAATTACCCAAAATGAAAGGCCTGAAAAATCTGTTGTAAGATGTATCATGCACTCTTTGCCAGTTATTGTCTTTGTTGCTCACTTTACTGTATTTCATCTCTGTGAAGGTCAGGTTCAATTTTTCCAATGTAAGATATACACGGTGTGCAGAATTATTAGCCAAATGAGTATTTTGATCACATGATTTTTATACATGTTGTCCTACTCCAAGCTGTATAGGTGTAAGAGCCAACTACCAATTAAGTAAATCAGGAGATGTGCATCTCTGTAATGAGGAGGGGTGTGGTGTAATGACATCAACACTCTATATAAGGGGTGCCTAATTATTAAGGCTGCTTTACACACTGCGATCTCGCTAGCGTGCGTACCCGCCTCCATCGTTTGTGCGACATGGGCAAATCGCTGCTCGTGGCGCACAAAATCACACGGACCCGTCACATGTACTTACCTGCATAGCGACGTCGCTGTGACCGGCGAATTGCCTCCTTTCTAAGGGGGCGGTTCTTTCAGCGTCACTAAGCAACCGCCCAATAGAAGCGGAGGGGCAGAAATGAGCTGGACGTAACATCCCGCCCACCTCCTTCCTTCCGCTTTGTCGGCGGCCGCAGGTAAGGTGAGGTTCCTCGTTCCTGCGGTGTCACACATAGCGATGTGTGCTGCTGCAGGAACGATGAACTACATCGTCCAAGCATCAGCAACGATAATTGGGAAGAGGGGGGGATGTCACAGATGAGCGATTTTGAACGTTTTTGCGACAATTCAAAATGGCTCATAGGTGTCACACACAATGACATCGCTAAAGCGGCCGGATGTGCGTCACAAATGCCGTGACCCCAACGACATCGCTTAAGCGATATCGTAGCGTGTAAAGCCACCTTTAGGCAACTTCCTTTCCTTTGGCAAAATGGCTCAGAAGAGAGATTTGACGGGCTCTGAAAAGTCCAAAAGTGTGAGATGTCTTGCAGAGGGATGCAGCAGTCTTGAAATTGCCAAACTTTTGAAGCGTGATCACTGAACAATCAAGTGTTTCATGGCAAATAGCCAACAGGGTCGCAATAAGAGTCTTGGGCAAAAAAGGCGCAAAATAACTGCCCATGAATTGAGGAAAATCAAGCGTGAAGCTGCCAAGATGCCATTTGCCACTAGTTTGGCCATATTTCAGAGCTGCAACGTTACTGGAGTATCAAAAAGCACAAGGTGTGCCCTATTCTGGGACATGGCCAAGGTAAGGAATGCTGAAAAATTACCACCTTTGAACAAGAAACATAAGATAAAACGTCAAGACTGGGCCAAGAAATATCTTAAGACTGATTTTTCAAAGGTTTTATGGACTGATTAAATGAGAGTGACTCTTGATGGGCCAGATGGATGGGCCAGAGGCTGAATCAGTAAAGGGCAGAGTGCTTCACTCTGACTCAGAAGCCAGTAAGGTGGAGGTGGGGTACTTGGATGGGGTGGTATCATCAAAGAGATGAACTTGTGGGACCTTTTTAGGTTGAGGATGGAGTGAAGCTCAACTCCCAGTCCTACTGCCAGTTTCTGGAAGACAACTTCTTCAAGCAGTGGTACAGGCAGAAGTCGGTATCGTTCAAGAAAAACATGATTTTCTTGCAGGATAATGCTCCATCACATGCATCCAACTACTCCACAGTGTGTCTGGCCAGTAAAGGTCTAAAAAATGAAAAAATAATGACATGGCCCCCTTGTTCACCTGATCTGAACCCCATAGAGAACCTGTGGTCCCTCATAAAATGTGAGATCTACAGGGAGGGAGCTTAACTTCCAAAAATATTAAGCTTTGATATGTGAGTCTTTTGGGTTGATTGAGAACATAGTTGTTGATCAATAATAAAAAAAAATCCCCTAAAATACAACTTGCCTAATAATTCTGCACACTGTGTATACATTGCATTACTGCGACGCAATGTGAGCATGGAACTGTACAAACATTGTTGTAATAGTGATTTTTATTTTCACCTTATTTATTTTTTAATTTGCACCTTTTTTTTTTTTAAGATCGTTTAGTTAGGTGTGTTTTATTTTGCAAAAAAGTAATTTTAAAGAAAAAAAAAAGTCTGATTTGTCAGCATCATGTTAGAGCAAATTAGATTGATACACTGACTGTGGGGAGCGAATCAGTTTAACTAAAAATGTATTTAACAATTATGTAGCCGTCCTATTCTAATATTGATCTGAAACTCTCTGGTTGGCTATAGGAAATATTGGGATGTGCCTTTCAACAGGTTCTCTATGTCCTCCTGGTTAATTGTATCATTATCAAATTATTTTATGACTACCAATAGCAAGAAAAACCTTTCAAATTCTGAAATCCTTGACAGGAAATATATCACTATTATTATTATTATTATTATTATATTATTATTGGGAAAAAAAACTATTAACTGTTAATTACGTCACACACTAGGGGCTGACCCTTTTATTTGCTGATATGTAAATGTCAGAGCACGACACGTACAGTAGGCACAAGGTATAGGGTTGGACAATGATCGCAGTCTCCCATCGTCTATTCTGTAGCTACCTCGCGTGTGAACGGTGTTTGCCCCCTGACATTCCCAGTTTACAGCTGTAGGTAGAGCCAGGCGCCATTTTATTGTGACTATGCACTTGGCTACAATTTACGTCCTGTAATCACTACTTATTATAGTCAGAGCGGAGCAGTGACATCATTGCCAGCAGCAGCTTTCTGATCCGTAATTACCGGAGTACAGTGAGTACAGGTCACTGAATAAGGGCTGCGGAGGTGACTTCATCCAGCAGTGAGAGCATTGTTCCTGGATGAAATCTGTGTAATCCAAAGGAAACGGGTGGGGAGAAAGCTCACCGTTAGTTCTGCAGACCTACAGGTGCATGGATATGGCTGGCTACCACAAGTCAATGGAAAAAAGGAAAGGTCCAGCACCAAAATTTTCCATAAAAAATATTTTGATCTTCTTTATTGGGAAATCACATACACGATAAAATCAAATATGTCCCATGATGTGGACCTAATAAGGCCTCTTGCCTTACGCGTTTCGAAATGCGTAAGGCGGAGGCTTATTAGTTCCACATCATGGGACATATTTGTCTTTATTGAGAAATCACAATTTCTTGAAAATTTTGGTGTTGGACCTTTCTTTTTCTAGTGGATGGAGTCACCTCTGCAGCCCTGATGGTGCTGAACCCGCCGTCTCTGCACACAAGTACTATGATCAGAGCGCTGCAGCTGGAAATATGACTGCATCACTCTGATCTCTGTAAGTAGTGGAGAATGATGACCAGGGTTGGCAGAAACTACATCCCCCTTCCAGCCAAATGACTGACTTATTTTTAATGTTTCTATGATTTTCAGCTGTGTCAGTTGTATCTGTTCCTTGGAATGCCTGGTGGCAAGCTTTCCCAAAACTGCTTTTCCTTGGACCTTTTAGGGAACAGGTTCTTTAGCCATTATTAGTTATGTGTTCCTTGGAAAGCTGGGTGGTAAGTTTCCAATGGAACAGCTACAACTAAGAGTGTTTGAAGAAGCTATTCCTGGGGAAGCTGGGTGGCAAGCTGTCATTGGAACAGCTTTTACAAGGATCCTGCTTTCCCAGGAACAGATACACCTCACAGCTGCTACAAAACTATGTTAGACAGTAGGTTGCAGTTTGTGCTTGCTACTCTGCAAACCCCATCCTTAAGGCCTCAGTTCCACTAGCGTATGGCATCTGATGTGATCACCATACGCTCAAGACACTCGGCTAATACTCTACTGCGAGTGAGAGCAGAATATCTTTATAATCCGATCCGATCTTGCTTTCTGATCACAAATGAGGAGAAGGAGCCGATGCCTGTCTGATCGTTCATCGCAATGCGCTCGGATGTCATCAGTGCAGTCTGATGTTTCACACACACCCATAGACTTGAATGGGTGTGTGATGCGAGACTCTGCGAAATTCATAATGTTGCAATTTTGTATTTTCTCATGCCGTTTCCGCCTCTGTTATCAGGAAAACTAGAGTCAACCCTGATAACATTCATCGCGATCCTGTCCACTTGTTTGTATTGCAATATAATCCCTAACAAAATGGCTCAGCACTCTGTTCCTAAACTTTACCCCCCCCCCCCCCTCCTTCTTTGCAAACTCCCAGAACAGGAGAGGAGGAGTGACATCAGATATGTAAATGCAAGCAGGTCCTGCCCCCATGTATTACACTTATAATATGAGCTAGCAGTATACTAGGTTTTCACAGCTGCTCCCTCTAGGGATGTAAAAGTTAAAAACACTTTCTATTTTTATACCATAAAATGTTGGGGTTTTGTTTTTTTGTTTTTTTTAATCTATTTTGTTTATTCTATAAATTCCCAATAAATGGGAACCCAGGAGCAGTTGTTAAACAGTTTTTAGATATTTGCTGCTTCATACATCTAGCCATAGCTGATCGTGGGGGGTGAAGTGTGTTGTAACCCCTCTGATCTCATATTGATGACCCATACTAAGAATAGGTCATCTGTATCGAAATACTGGACTTGCCCCCGAGACGCTCTTCAAGAGAAATGTTTCCCCCACTCACAGGCCGAGGCCTATCACGTAGCCAAATCAGACCTCCTGCTTTGCACTGAGGAAGGGCAAACACCCCAAATCACGTGTTTGCAAATTAAGTTTTTTGTTTTTCTTCTTATCCTAAATCATATGGTAAGGCCCGTTAAAGCATCCATATTGACTTTTAGGATTGTTACAATACAGTTCAACAGAGTAAGGGGTACTTCTCACACAGTGAGATCGCTGCTGAGTCACAGGTTTTGTGATGTACCAGTGACCTTATCAGCGATCTCGCTGTCTGTGACACTAAGCAACTAACTGCTGTGTAATTGTTGATCATTACACACTGTTCTGGTTCATGTTTTGCTCGTTGATCTCCCGCTGTGCAGCACACATCGTTGTGTTTGACGGCGGGAGATCAACGAGCACCCACTCTGTGTAAGCAGCGTACGCTGGTAACCAGAGTAAATATCGGGTAACTAAGCAAAGCGCTTTAATTGGTTACCCGATATTTACCCTGGTTACCAGCGTACACTGCTTAGCGCTGGCTCCCTGCACACGTAGCTAAGGTAAATATCGGGTAGCTAAGCAAAGCAGTTTGCTTAGTAACCCGATGTGTACCCTGGCTACGTGTGCAGGGAGCCAGCGCTAAACGGTGTACACTGGTAACCAGGGTAAATATCGTTAACCAAGCAAAGCGCTTTGCTTAGTTATCCGATATTTACCCTGGTTACCAAGCCTAGAGTTGCTGGTGGCTGGTCGCTGGTGAGATCTGCCTGATTGACAGCTCACCAGCGATCATGTAGCAACGCACCAGCGATCCTGACCAGGTCATATAGTGGTCGGAATCGCTGGTACGTCGATTAGTGAGACTGTACCCTAAGAGTACCAGAGATCAAGTCCTCTTCCACTCTGAAGAAGCTATTGCATACTTACATTTCCAGAGGAGCATTGTGGGGCCTATAGGTCTACTTATGACATAATTTCACTCTCCAAAAGTGAAACACTTCCCCTTGGGCTATACCTTTTTTAATTCCTAAATTATTTCCTGATGTATAAGAGTGTCATTTTTCTGGTCTAAACATGAATTGATCACATAAAAAATACATGATTGAAATCCATAATGTAGTTACTAAAATCCAAATTTAATTAGCATGTGATCCAGCCTTTGCTAGAACTGAGCATATGTCTGCCTTTTGTGCAAGATCTACCCTATAACTATAGCTCACACGAGGGATTATGGAAAACAGATGCATATTGCATCCACAAGCTGTTACTTTATTACTTCATATCATCAGCTGCACAGAACTCCTTCTCCCATTGGATTGGGCAGAGTGCAATATTGCTAATAAAGCTCGCAAATCTCTGAACCTACAGCCGCCTTCTAATGACCGCCATTAAATGAGTCACTGGCAAAATCAATGATCACAGGAGAACGAACTGTAAAAATTCATTATCCACCATAACAACCGCTGCTTCCTGAGGTGACACAATCAGAAAATGTCTCTAATTTCTGTAGGATATGTGATTAGAAGGTGAGAGAAGGATAGAAGTATACAGGTTGTAAAATTAAATTGCCAAAGGCTTTTTAATGGCCGTGGAAGTAGTTTAATAACCAGTCGGGTTCTTCATATGTATCTGTGGACACTAAAATCTGAGCACAAATTAAGAACGGGCAAAAAGAAAACTCAGCTCATCCATTTGGTTTCAAGTGGTTTTTATGCTTCTTCAGTTCTCCAAGCACTAATCATGGACAGAAAAGCTCTTTTTGTGGTTTTTGGGGGGAGGTTTGTATTTTGCTTCAAGCAGAGAATATGCCCTTATGCAAAATAAACTTTGTTCTAACAATATACAAGATTGGCACTAGACTGGTTTGTGAATGGTCATTAATCAGAGCTGCAGTCAAGATGGCCAGTCACCCAGCTCCGACACTGACATATATCTTTCACCTTTCAGATTTCCCACATACTAAAACCGTTTATTGACCATTTGTGTAAGAAAACCAATATAATGTGCCATGGCCTGTTCTGCCTTTGTAAGATATTAACTTCTCCATCTGATGATCCACCCCCTCAAACCTGCTACTCCTAGAATTCCTAAATGTTTGCAGGCTTTATAATATTATCTTCTATTCTAAACCTTAACAGATCACATTTAAGAAATACATGATTGAAATTCATAATGTGGTCACTAAAACCCAAATTAAATTGGCATGTGATCCAGCCTTTGCTAGAACTGAGCATATGTCTGCCTGGTGTTACTTTCTCAGCCAGAGGGACTGATTTACATACTAGCTCAGTTCCTCTATATCAAAATAGATTAGAGCAGCACTTTAGCTTCCACATTATTGCTGTGAGTGCCAAACCTCTCAGGTAACCATTCCAATACGCTATACAATGCAAAAAGATGGAGGTTGCGCTCTGTTTCAAAGATGGTGTCCTTTAATGGTCCATTAGTGTGACCGTGACGTTTCTGTTCACCAGGAACCTTTCTCAAGCAGTCTGCTTGAGAAAGGTTCCTGGTGAACTAAAACGTCACTGTCACTCTAATGGGCCATTAAAGGACTCAATCAGTTATTCTACGGTAGTAGAATCCAGGAGGCTGATTCTGAGATCCCATCTCTCTGGTACAGGGTGCCCTTCAGACTGCACACTTTTATGCCATATGTTTCCCCTCCATGCTGCAGTGTGGTAATGAGCTGGGTACAATTCTTCTGCTGTCCACCTACAAGTGTTTCATCATTTAATTAACACAAGAGCCTATATCTAGGTCATTTGAAGACATTCCACCCCTGTATCTTGTTCTCTGTGGTGCAAGAGTTTGAGGGCTACGTCATTCTTGACAACATATATTTTTGCATGGTGTGTTTTTTGGTTTTGTTTTGTTTTTTTTTCGTCAGACAAATTTTATACTGAGGAAAAACTCACAGATCTACTCTGCCTTATTGACCAACATTGGGCCGATTTTCTCACATTGCACCATCCAGTTTAAACACTACAGTAAGCGAACCCTAAGAGAGAATATGGCGATGTTAGTCCAAGGTCCTACACATTTCATCACAGCACCACTTTCAGCTAAGACTTGCACTGGTCAAACACATTGTTGCCTGATTTCCTCATATACATATACGCTCATCTATCAAGTGTTCACGTTTTTTTAAAGGGGATGATCAGCTGTATTTATTTTTTTCCCTATATAGCGCCATTAATTCCAAATGTATCCGCTCTTGGTGCAGCTGGAGCTGACTAAATAGGAGCTGAGGTGTAGATCTTAGAAGCAACCACTAAGTAGTAAATAGAGTAGTGCTGTCCCACCAGAGCTGTTCACAGCAGGTGGATGTGTTGGACTTCCACCAGTCAGAGTTACCAACTTTGGCTTTTTGTTTTATTTTTTTCTGAATAGCTAATCAAAAAATCACAGACAATATTTTTTACAGACATATTGCATCGATGTAATCAAAATTATGGTTTTCCACCATGTCTTCAGCCCATAATCCTATATAAAAACAGCTGCATTCACTGTGAACGGTAAAATGCTGACAGTAATAGTCAAAATAATTTGCATAGGTTTCTTCAGTTTACAAATAAAAAATCAGACCCCTTTTAAATTTTTTTTTTTTATGGACAGGGCAAAAAAGTTTCCTATTTTTTTCGGACTGTCTTGGAATTTCTGGGTGGTTGGCAACCTTACCATTGATATATTATTTAATTCTCCTTAGGATAGCTCACCCTTATCAGTAGTGCACAGCCTCTTAAGGCTATGTGCGCACATGCGTTTTTCGCTGCGTTTTTGGGGCGTTTTTCGGGTGCGGTTTTGGGCTCAAAACTGCATGACTTTGCTTCCCCAGCAAAGTCTGAGTTTTCATTTTTGCTGTCCGTACACATCATTTTTTTTTTTTTTTATAGCTGCGTCTTTCAGCTGGAAAAAAAATAGTCATGTCAATTCTTTTCTGCGTTTTTCACTGCGTTTTCCACCCATGCAATACATTGGAAAAATGCAGAAAAACGCAGAGATCAAAAGCGCAGCAAAATGCAGGCAAAAATACGGCAAAAACGCATGCGTTTTTACCGAAGCGTTTTTGCCACAGGTGCGTTTTTGTGATTTGCGTGCGCACATAGCCTTAATGTGAGAGAGAAATAAGCTGTTGCCAGAAGTGTCTGGCAGAAGCTCATCTTCCCAGAAAAACTTATCATGCGCAAGCCTTCTTTACCACAACATCTTTCTTCAGCAGAGAGTTTGCACCCCAATACCGATTATCTAGTCGGAATGATCTAGCCCAACATTGCTGATTCGTCCCACAGTCATCTAATCTGTACGCGCATCTTTTGTGTTTGCCAAAACTGATAAATCTTAATATTCCTTATATTTTGTACTAATAATAGGCTTTCTATCCCCGTACTTAGATTGTACAAATTCTGTGCACTAGATGGGAACGATGGCTGATGTTTTGGAATGTTTAGAGCAGAACGATGTTGAGTACAGAAATGAGTAGCTACTTTGTATTTGCTTATAACACACCAATAGAAGCACATTTGGCAAGAAATAATGTAGATATGAATTGAGCAGCGAGAAACTTATGAGTGAAAAATCGTTTTGTGCTTAGCAATCCTTTGTAAGCCTCGTTAATGCTCTTGAATTGATGCAAAGTCCTGTCATCATGTTAGGACTATGACGTTGCCATGTTGTAGAGGTGATGGTGCCTGTTGGGATCAGCAGGCACACTTGTGATCTAGACACGGACACTTTCCCTAGAATTGTATTCTTATGTGATAACTGCTCTGCTAATAAGACAATTCATCATTTTCCTTCACCCTTTTAGGTTCAGCTAATATTAATGACCGCAGCATGATGGGAAAGCGTGACAGCGAGATGGCTGTTATTATACAAGACACAGAGAATGTTCCCTCGGTCATGGATGGGGAGGCTTATGAAGCTGGGAAATTTGCCCTGTCACTTCGGATGCATTGCTTCAGGTAGACCAAGTCTTGGGCAATAATATGAGCACTCTATACACCTCATATACCCTGACACTTTCACAATTTAACTGAGACATGTCTAATATGAGTTATATTGATTGACTGTCATCTAAAGATATGCCTGGAAAAGCAAAGTCCTTGTTAGACACACAATTGTCTTTCTTCCACTTACCTGTGCTACACCTAACACCAAGAAAGTGCACAAAAGTTTAAAAAGTCCTATAATCTCTCTGCCAAAACTTCTCATAAGACGATCATGATTTATCATCATCCTGTGTTCTCTTCCAGGCTTCTCCTTGGTTGCCTTAATGACCAATCTGTCAATATTCAGGACCCCGTTAGTGACAAATTTTTCAAAGAGGTTTGGGTGGCCACAACTGCGCGCAACACAACCATATTTGACAAAGTAGGTATATGGTGGTATGATTTGGTAACATTAGGGCAGGCTTATACTAGACAATCATTCTATTTGATAAATGTTTTGCATTTCTAGACTGTCTAGTCTGTTTACACCACTTACTGATTGCCTTATTATGGACAAGAAATGTGCAGAATCCTCCTAATTCTGCCTTCTTTTCATCTATAGCAGTAACACTTCCGTGGACCTGCATAAAAACAAATACTTAAACTTAAGGGTGCTTTACACGCTGCGACATCGCTAACGATATATCGTCAGGGTCACGTCGTTAGTGACGCACATCCAGCACCGTTAGCGACATCGCAGCGTGTGATACCAAGGAGCGATAGTCAGCGATCGCAAAAACATCAAAAATCGTTGACAGACACGTTGCTCCAAATCATGTCATTGGTGGTGCATGCCGCTGGTTGTTTGACGTCCAATGAGGAAGGAAGGAGATGGGCGGCATGTTCCGGCCGCTCATCTCCGCCCCTCCTCTGCTATTGGCCGGCCGCTTAGTGACGCCGCATGTGACGTCGTTATGACGCTGAACGCACCTTGAAGGAGGGATTGTTTAGCGGTCACAGCGACGTCTCTGAAAAGGTATGTGCGTGTGACGCTGCCGTAGCGATAATGTTCGCTACGGCAGCGATCACCAAATGTCGCACGAACGACAGGGACGGGTGCTATCGCGCACAACATTGCTAGCTATCGCTAGCGATGTCGCAGCATGTAAAGCACCCTTTAGTCTTGATGTCCCGTGCAGGGACAGACTAGTCCTGGGAGACGCAGAGAATCTCTCAATGCATATGTCCATGACTTGGTTGGGAATCCTTTACCTCAAGATTCATATTTTAACCTTTCGGCTAATTTTTTCCCTCTGATTTCTCCACTTGTATTTTCACTTATGTTCTTGCTACAGATTGGTGATGAAGCAAGAGCCAAACCTACATGGGTTACATGCATATATGTGTAATTCAGTGCAGAGTTCACATGAATAGGGTGAAGATGGTGGTGAAAACCAGCTTTATTCTCCCACCATTATTAACATGCTGTGGATTTTAAAATTTTCGTCATGATTTTTTCTCTGTATGGAAATAGTCCGGTACATGTGATCGAATTGTTTAAAACCTAATTCACATGTATTGTACTATGAATGCCCAGAAAATTCGACCATGTCCAGACCTATCCTTAATTTTTTTTTTCTGATATATAATTATTTGTAATGTGTTACGTTGTCGTGCTTGTTGGTTTACAAAGACAATGCCCATTCATTACGGCTTTAGAATAAGTTGTGCTTAGAAGAAAGGATTAATCTGATATTGTTGCCACAGCCAGTTACTGACAAAAAGTTTTTGCTTATTTTGAATCCACAGAAGCCTGCTTCATATAACGAGAATGTTTTTGTATCTGTTATTATACTAGGTGTTCCGATGTCTTCCAAGTGATGAGGTACAAAACTTTTTCCACCTCCCGGATTTCCTTGCCAAGTCAGGTCTGGCCACCCTGGATCGTGTCAAAGCACAG
The DNA here is from genome assembly GCF_048569485.1 of Anomaloglossus baeobatrachus. Taxonomy (NCBI): domain Eukaryota; kingdom Metazoa; phylum Chordata; class Amphibia; order Anura; family Aromobatidae; genus Anomaloglossus; species Anomaloglossus baeobatrachus. The sequence continues at coordinate 485,385,015 of NC_134355.1, forward strand.
GAAGAAGTGCAAAGGATTCGAGGTTTTGCTGTCCAGCTACCATTCTTATTCCTTTCCGGAGAAAACCTCTTACCATCTGTGGGAACTAAGGAGGCCATTGTGCCCATGGAAACCTGGACTTGAAATGATCTTTCTTTAAAAAAAAAAAAAAAAAAAAAAATTCTGAGTTACCAAGTAGCCAGAAACTTTCTACAGATTCAGGGACCATACCAGTGGACACTAAATCTTTTTTAACGCTTTACTTTTTTAGTCATTGAGTCCTCAAAGTTGTATTTATCTCAGAAACCAAGAACTTTTATTAATTTCCTTGATTTTCATGGCACATTCTGTGTGATAGTATACATCACTTTTAATTTAAGTTGAGATGTGTTGAATTTTATCCTGCCACTCGTGCTCCGATTTTACTGTAATTAGTGTACAGGCTAGATGGCTGTTTGGGTAAAGTGTCATACATGATCACTGTATATATGTTACATACAGTGTGTTTCTTATTGCCTAACCACTTGTTCTGTTGTGGACCAAACTATTCTTTGAAACCCAAAATGGTTTCTTGTTTTAAATGCTACAGAAACATGCCGCTACCCAGCTGCCTTGATCTGCAGATCGAAGTGGCCAAGTAGTCAGGGAGCCCACACATCCATATTATTGTTCTCGTTATTAATGAACACTAACATTCCTTTTGGCAAAAGCTGCTAATTACATTTGGTGCCATGTGCTGCCAAGTGCTACCAAACAGATGGAAAGTAAGACCTTTGTGTTTTCTCTGTCATCTGTCCTGTAGAAGGATTATAACTTGCATTCAATAGGACCACGAGCCATGAAATCTATGTGCCAACTATATCTGCATATGAGACTGTGCCATAGAATACCACTTCACTGTATTTTGACCTATAATCTTTACTTGTCATTTTGTATTTATTGAGTTGCACATGGGATATACTTAAATAACTGTATGGGGCACTGTTGTACATTAACAAACTATATGAGCCATAGTGGACCCTTGGATAAGGTGTAGGAATAATGACGGGCAACGTCTTTAGATAACACCTTTTTTAGCTACTATTCTGTAAAGACAAGCCTAGGTAGGTTTTAATAACTCATGCATTTTAAAGAATAAGAAATATGTATAAGTTTTTTTTTTTTTTTGCATATATAATATAATATTATACACACCAAATACAAGTCATTAATAGCCTCTTTAAAGGGAATCTGTCAGCATATTATGCTATTAATTCTGAAAGCAGCTCAATATAGGGGAAGATATCCTGTAGTTTCAAAACTATCAGTGCTTAATCAGTAGATTTCTCATGTACAGCACCTTGGAGTCAATGGTGCTTTATAAATATTAATAATTTACTTTTGGACTTGGTGTCACATGCATGTCAGTCCAGATATTTTGCGTAACACCGTTTCTACCACTAATCGGCATCTTCCTGTGTACACTGTACATTGTCAGTAAGCTGCCTCAACATTTTGACAATATATATCCATATCTCTCTCTGTACGTGTGTGTGTGTGTGTGTGTGTATATATATATGTTTGTATGTATGTGTATGTATGTGTACATATATAATATATATAATATAAATATATTTCATATTATATATACCGTGTTTTTCCAAAAATAAGACCTCCCCCAAAAATAAGCCCTAGCAGGGATTTTCAGCATTTTCGGAGAAAGGCTTAAAATATAAGCCCTAGTCCTGGATCAATAATGAAGTGTCCATGCAGCTAGAAAAGATACAGATACTGCAGAACACTTCATTATACACAGCGGCACCCGGCAATTACACTCACCCGACACTGAGCAGCAGGACCTGCAGTGATCGCACACCCGCACACATACAAACACACTCAGATCTCACACACACACCAGATCTCACACACAAACATCGGATCGCACACAGTCAGATCGCACACATAATCAGATCGCACACACAAACATTGGCTCACACGCAAACAACAAATCACACACACACACACACACACACACACACACACAAACCTCGGATCGCACACACATCGGATCGCATACACACTCACCTCATCCAGTGACACCGATCTCTTCTCGCCGGGAGAATCCTGAGAGGCAGTGCGGTGCAGCGCGACGAACAGGACCTGCGGCCGGACACGTGACTTGCTTCATTCTCTGCTGCCGTAAGTGCTGGATGTGATGTGATGTGATGTGATGTGTGTGTGTGTCTGCAATCGGCTGTGTGTGTGTGTGTTTTTCTGCGATCGCCTGTGTGTGTGTCTGTGTTTGGATGTGTGTATCTGTGATCGGCTGTGTGTGATCTGCTGTGTATATCTGCGATCTGCTGTGTGTGTATCTGTGATCGGCTGTGTGTGCCTGCGATCTGCTGTGTGTGATCTGCTGTGTATATCTGTGATCTGCTGTGTGTCTGTGTGATCTGCTGTGTGTGTCTGGGATCTTCTGTGTGTGTCAGCTAGCAGCAGGGTAGGACGGCGTGCAGCACCGACCAGAGATCACAGGAGGACCTGGGAACCACGCAGACGTCCTGGTCTGGTGAGTATGAGTCTCCTGGGAAGTGGGGGAGTCTGCTTTTTTGGGGGGTAAACGTACCCCCAACCGTGTTTCTCCAAGAATAAGACCTCCTCCAAAAATAAATCCTAGCGCTTTTTTGGGGGGCAAAATAATATAAGACTGTGTCTTATTTTTGGAAAAACACGGTATATAGATATAGATAGAGGTATATATATATATAGATAGATAGATAGATAACATACAGTTAGGTCCAGAAATATTTGGACAGTGACACAATTTTCGCGAGTTGGGCTCTGCATGCCACCACATTGGATTTGAAATGAAACCTCTACAACAGAATTAAAGTGCAGATTGTAACGTTTAATTTGAAGGTTTGAACAAAAATATCTGATAGAAATTGTAGGAATTGTACACATTTCTTTACAAACACTCCACATTTTAGGAGGTCAAAAGTAATTGGACAAATAAACCAAACCCAAACAAAATATTTTTATTTTCAATATTTTGTTGCGAATCCTTTTGGAGGCAATCACTGCCTTAAGTCTGGAACCCATGGACATCACCAAACGCTGGGATTCCTCCTTCTTAATGCTTTGCCAGGCCTTTACAGCCGCAGCCTTCAGGTCTTGCTTGTTTGTGGGTCTTTCCGTCTTAAGTCTGGATTTGAGCAAGTGAAATGCATGCTCAATTGGGTTAAGATCTGGTGATTGACTTGGCCATTGCAGAATGTTCCACTTTTTTGCACTCATGAACTCCTGGGTAGCTTTGGCTGTATGCTTGGGGTCATTGTCCATCTGTACTATGAAGCGCCGTCCGATCAACTTTGCGGCATTTGGCTGAATCTGGGCTGAAAGTATATCCCGGTACACTTCAGAATTCATCCGGCTACTCTTGTCTGCTGTTATGTCATCAATAAACACAAGTGACCCAGTGCCATTGAAAGCCATGCATGCCCATGCCATAACGTTGCCTCCACCATGTTTTACAGAGGATGTGGTGTGCCTTGGCTCATGTGCCGTTCCCTTTCTTCTCCAAACTTTTTTCTTCCCATCATTCTGGTACAGGTTGATCTTTGTCTCATCTGTCCATAGAATACTTTTCCAGAACTGAGCTGGCTTCATGAGGTGTTTTTCAGCAAATTTAACTCTGGCCTGTCTATTTTTGGAATTGATGAATGGTTTGCATCTAGATGTGAACCCTTTGTATTTACTTTCATGGAGTCTTCTCTTTACAGTTGACTTAGAGACAGATACACCTACTTCACTGAGAGTGTTCTGGACTTCAGTTGATGTTGTGAACGGGTTCTTCTTCACCAAAGAAAGTATGCGGCGATCATCCACCACTGTTGTCATCCGTGGACGCCCAGGCCTTTTTGAGTTCCCAAGCTCACCAGTCAATTCCTTTTTTCTCAGAATGTACCCGACTGTTGATTTTGCTACTCCAAGCATGTCTGCTATCTCTCTGATGGATTTTTTCTTTTTTTTTCAGCCTCAGGATGTTCTGCTTCACCTCAATTGAGAGTTCCTTAGACCGCATGTTGTCTGGTCACAGCAACAGCTTCCAAATGCAAAACCACACACCTGTAATCAACCCCAGACCTTTTAACTACTTCATTGATTACAGGTTAACGAGGGAGACGCCTTCAGAGTTAATTGCAGCCCTTAGAGTCCCTTGTCCAATTACTTTTGGTCCCTTGAAAAAGAGGAGGCTATGCATTACAGAGCTATGATTCCTAAACCCTTTCTCCGATTTGGATGTGAAAACTCTCATATTGCAGCTGGGAGTGTGCACTTTCAGCCCATATTATATATATAATTGTATTTCTGAACATGTTTTTGTAAACAGCTCAAATAAAACTTGTCACTGTCCAAATATTTCTGGACCTAACAGTGTATATATATATATATTATATATCTCTCTCTCTCTCTCTCTTTATCTATCTCTTAATATAATTACCCCATTGGGGCTCAAAATCTAAATTCGTTAGCGGTGTGTCTTTGGAGTGGGGGAGGAAACCTATGCAAGCATAGGGAGAACATACAGGGATACATTACAGAAATCAAGGATCTCTGCCCCCAACACCATGCTGCTTTCAGATCCTATAGCAAAAACCTACTGACAGATTCCCTTTACTTGGAATGATGCAGGCTGAACTGTGTGGCTTTAATTAATTTTTGTGTTGCATCCTGTGTAATAATGAAATTGATATTTACATTTAATTTCACTTTTTCATGAAATCCATTTTAATTGCCATAAGCTTCTGTACAAATATTTATATACAAACATGTGTTTGATTGGACAGCGGCGTTAATTTACAGAACAATTCTAGCCACGTAACATAGAACATGTTGCATTAGATAGTTGCACTTTAACTGCAGACCTCTATAAGAAGATGCCTATGAGCAGATAGTGAGTCTAGACACCCAAAAATACTGCCAGGTGGACTGGAGTGTTTCTGCAGTCCTTGTGTACCAGATCCAGTAAGCAGCGTAGCACACGAGAAGAACCTGTCTGTCAGCGCTGTCCTCCCATCCACACTGCAGACAGCCTTGCCGTCCTGGTATACTGAAAATGCCAGCATCTCTTGACCATTAAATATTAATGGTACGGTCACCTGTAGTCCTAATTTTTTTTAATTAAAGCTTAACAAAGTAAATTTGTTCATACAGTATTATTCTGAAGCACGGTATAAGCTGTATCGTACCTTAGAGCTGTATTCATAATTCTGCCATTGGAAGTGCTGTTCCACATTCTCTCCTCACAGCCACCCATAATAATTTAGTTGACCACTTTTATTACTACACACACTAAATTACTATACATTGCCTACTTTAAAGATTACATGAACTATAATCTAGATACATCTAGATACATACTCAGTAATGAAGAATGCTGGCACATTTCAGCCCACCTAAAAATATCTGTTTACAGCTCTAGATTATACAATATGATGCAACTCATGATGGGAGTGAAAATGGTGCTGGAAGCAATTTTTTTTTTTTTTGTCCTTTATTTCATCCATAGTACATATCAACATGAGATTTAGTGTTACTACGGTCCTTCATTTTAAATGTGTGACACATATTCTGAGCAGCGTCACATCATTGGGGGCTTTGTCTTAATCTTGTAGCTCTACGTCTTTGTTTAGTTGTTTTTAAAGTGTAAGGAATATTCTGATTTCTTTTTTTAATCTATAGTAAATTCCGTCAACTAAGGCCTATTTTTCATGTTACTTGATCTGAGATAGAAGAAATAAATTACATGTATTTTTAGATTAAATGACAATGTAAAATATAATAGAAAAATAATATAGAATGTATTTTATATATATAATATATATAAGTTAACCTGCTAAGCCAATACTTATGTAGATCTGTTTGTTTGTCTTAGACTTCCCTTGTAGGTGGTAAGATTCTTTGAAGTAGGGTCACTTTTTATCAGTGAATTTTGTCTATTTATCCATAATCTACATGAGATTGTAGTTAATGCTTCACTTGTATTGCACTGATCCTGATTTACAGCCTGCATTATAGTCCAGAGCTGCACTCTGCTTATTGCTGCTGAAAACAGAAAATTGATACATTCCTCAAAGTTTAGCGGAGCTCCTACAATGTAGCGGAAGGTTCAGTGGTGACAGCACAGTGGTATCTGGGGTACAGACTACACTTTCCACCTGCAGTCATCAGACTTATAGCCTGTTTTATCAGGTAGACAAAGTTTCAGTTGCGTGAAGAACGATCAGTAAAAAGATAATTTGATCCGTATAGACTGCCATTGTTCTTGGCAGCACATGTCCTATTTAAACAGGTCAATGTGCTGCAGAGAAAAATGATCTTTTAAGCCAAACATAACATCATTGTACTCCTACAAATGAGGGGTTTGCTCCGTCATCAGGGGATGGGCAGCTTGTTTATCCTAGCTGATTATCAGGAATATGTGCTCCTAAAAATGCTGATTCCCGATAATCTTGCAATGTTAATGCACCTTAACCTCTTCACAGACACTCAGTAAGGCTTTATTCACATCTTCGGTAATTATTCGTTAGAACGGATCCAGCAGCAATCCGTTTCTTTAAACATAACCTTTTTCCTCCATTTACAAAAATTGATTTTTGCAGTATCCAGTTTTTTAACATTGGAGTCTATGGCAAGCCGATTCGCAAACTGATTGCTATTTATCTTCCATTTGAAACTTTAGTAATCCATTGTTCTTTTCATTTGCATAGGATTTGTTTGTCTTTCATATATTCCAATGTTAAAAAAAAAAAAAACGGATCCTGCTAAAATCAATTTTTTCAAACTTGTCAAAAAAAGTTATGTTTTCACTACCTTTTTTGTCTACGGATTGCTACTAGATCCGCTCCAACCGATGATTACTGGACATGTGAACTTTGCCTAAGAAGGACCTGTTCGACATTTAAGTAATGTACTTGCATTGTTTTTGCATCTTTTGTTAATTCTAGAAGTAAACTGTAAAATGTGAATATACACTTTAAAGGTGTCAATCTATATATGCAGTTAATTTGACTTCTATTCCTTCTGTGAAGGGTGACTCTGTAAAACTGCATGACTTTAAGATCTCTTGACTTTATCTACACAATTCACTGTAATTATGTTTTAATTAATTGGTTCAACAAATGTATTTGTTTTTAATTAAAAGATGTCAACTTGTTTGTTTGCTCATTTCTTTTTAATTAACAAGGACCCTTCAGTTGCGGTGATACCTAGTTTATCATGGTATCTGTATGTCTGGGGTCACACTAGTTTATAGCATCCGATACCATAAAGACACTCCGCTCAAGCTCTGCTGCAATCTGAGTTATTCTACACTCTACTGTGCTCCGATTCTCTGGCATGCAGGAATCAAAGCACAGGTGAGGAGAGATTAATATCTCCATCTTCTCCATTGCCTGTCTCTGCGTATATCTGACTACACACCAGGGTTGCCAATTAACTTTTTTTTATTTTTTCTGGGCAGCTTTTGAAAAAAAATCAGTTGTTTTTTTTTTGTTTTTTTTTTTTACAAACACATTGGAAAACCATAATCAATATAAGTGATACATGTCTACAGCTCATAATTCTGATCAACAGATATAATCTGCATTCACTGTAAAATGATAATTAGTCAGATATCTTATTAGGTTTTTTTGTTCAGCTACAAAAAAAAACCATGGACACCGTTAAAAAAAAAAATAAATAAATTTACAGACAAGGCAAAAAAGTGCACTATTTTTACAGACTGTCCTGAAATTTCTGGAGAGTTGGCAACCCAGTTGCACATGGATGACATCAGAGTGCAGTTCGATGTTTCACACTCACCCATAGACTTGTATGGGTGCACGTGATCCAAGACACACTGCCAATTGAAGCATGCTGTAATATTTTTATTTTTTTTTTTTCCTCCATCGAATTAGGGCTGAGGAAAAACTCAGTTCTGACCTGTATCATTGACCAACATTAGGCCCACATTTTCTCGCATTGCACTTATACCGCCCCCATGTCAGCAGCTGGGCTGCTCGGATCCGGATCCGCGGTGGCTCGAGGGGCGTCCGGACCCGGGGGTTGTGCGGTCACTCAAATGAAGGGGGTATTTACAGGGGATTTGTGTTTAGAGTTCGTGACGCCATCCGTGGTGTGTGGTAATGTAGGGTACCACCACTGCAGTTGGGAGTACCCCGAGACGATGGAGTGGGCCAGCTGGATGTTCGAACCCTCCACGGGTAGGGGGGATGCCCCGGGACTCGGTGATGGGACCTGGGGGGAGTGCCGTGGGGAGCAAAGCGGGACACTTTCGTACTCACACAGTCCATAAAGCTGACACCGACAACTGGATAAACCAAAGTTCTGGACATCACTGCCGCTGAGGAGAGCTAGTTTGGGTCCCGTCCCCGATGGTGCTGCCTGGTGATCTGTGACCTTCCTCCTGGCACTTAGTTCACTTCTTGGTTGGCCCTGGTAGCATAAAATTAGTCGGGTCCCGCTCCCCAGTGTGGCTAACTGTGGGAGCTTGCTCTCAGGGTTCACGCTTGGGATTTCCTGGACAGCTTTAGTGGAAAGTTCTATCCCCCTCGTTGCGCTAGTACCCCGATTTTGGAGTGGGTCGAGAGCGGATCTTGACGGCTCCGTTCTCATCAGGTAAATTGTCAGGTTGCCTGAAGCTACTCCCTCACCTAGGGTCCACGTACCCTGTCGTGCCCTGGTCGCAGCCTTGTGATGGAACAAGGCCGCCGGCTGTCCTCGACAGTTCCGTGCCCCTTGTCGCGATCCCCTGCGACTGGGGGTCCAGCTCCTACTAGGCCCAGACCACCGTCTGCTACCTAGTTGCTTCCAAGGAGCCCAGCTCCTGACCTCCTCTCTCCTTCACCCCCTACACTCCTGACCTCCCGTTAACCAACCCCCCCAAGTGGGCGACCCTATTCCACTCAGGCCGTCCACTAGTGGGTGTGGTGCAGAGTGTACCTAGGATTTTATTGGCTGATGTAGGCAACACCATGTAGTTGGGGACCCATAACCAAGGAGGAGATGGATATTGCACAGAAGTGCAGATTGCACAATACCCTGTGACGACCTGATAGTCCAGGGGCGTGTCACACTTATCCAATTTAAATGCTAATGTAAACGAGCCCTAAGAATCAGTAAAAGGATGTAAAGCTGACTTAGTCACACTGTGATGTAAGAATAAATACAACTGTAGCAAAAACACAACTGCATTATCGCTCTGCTGTAGTATGCAGCCTGACTACCTGTTCTTGATTAAAGGGAACCTGTCATATAAACTGTGGCCACCACCAGTAAGCCCCTATATACAGCATTCTAGAATCCTGTATATAAGTCCCCAAGCTTATTTGCAAAACTTTAAAGAAAACATTTTATTATATTCAGCCCTGGGGCAGTCCAATGGACATGGCTAGTCTTTATTCGGCATCTCCTCTTCGTGCTTCATGTGCATGATGCCTCTTACATTATCTAGAGTGTCCTCCATTGTGCTTCTGCGTACACACACTTCTCTCTACCCTGCCAAAGGTAAAGTAATGTAATACGTACGCCCCAAAGAAAGGTCAAAGAGCATTCTTACATGCATTCTACAATACATAAAAAAACGATGTGGTGTCGCCGAATATTTTTGATAACCAGCAAAGGTTAAGCAGACAGCTGCAAGCTGATATCACGCTGGGAAGGTCCCTTGTGATTTGCCCTTCCCAACCTAAAAACAGCAGGCTTCAGCCACCCCCCATCGCATTAGATGCACCAATTCTGGCGCTTTGTCTCGGCTCTTTCCAATTGCTGTGGTGTGGTGACAATCAGGGTTATGGTACTTGGGGTCAGTGTCAGCTGGCATCAAGCCCTGGTATGGTTAGTAATGGAGAGTCATCTATTGGACGCCCCCCATTACTAATCCAGTAAGTATAAAGATAATAAAATGCACAAATCTTTTATGAAGAGGGGGAAAAAACAGTCCCCGACTCTTGCCCCCCGTTCACCAATTTATAAAAAAAAAAAAGCCATGCAGATCCAAAGTAGCCCTCCAAATGTGGTGTAGTCCACAAATGGAAACCTAAAAGAACTAAAAATAGAGAGAAATAAAAACAAGACAGTCCCTCATTCACCAATTTATTATAAAAAAAAAAAAAAAAATAAACCCTGCAGTTCCAACTTAGTCCATGCCGTTCCCACGACATCCCCCGAAATAGTGACAATTGGTGATAATGTCAGTAACGTTACTACTCCTCACCGCTTTTGCCAGGTCACAGAGAGAGCAGCACAAGGCTCGGATGTCTCAAAAGTGGTGACTACAGTAGGTCAGTAACGTCACCTCTCATAAGACATTGTGGGTCTCACTCTGCCTTTTTTTGTGATCCGCTGAGAGCAGTGACAAGTGGTAACATTACAGACGTCATCACCAGGTATAACAGAGCGCAGCATGACCAAAATTGACCTATGAAGTGTCCTTCTCAGAACAAGGCTCCATAGGTTGTACTACGGAATTTGTGGATGTCGTGGAAATGCCATGGACTATGTCCACGATGGGTGAGACCTTTTTGTACTGCATAAATCACAATCTGCCATGTGACTTGAACTTTCCCCGCAATATTTTGATCTTCTGTTTGCAAAGCCCGATTCTGCTGACTACACAAAGTTTAGTGTGGCACAGGACGGTAGTCATGGGCAAGCTGCGTCTTTTGCACCCCAACATGCTACATGAAACAGGGGATTCTTAATAAACAGTACTTTACCGCACAACCACTTGATGGCAACTATATACAGGAGATTGCCTGCACATGATTTAACTCACTATACACAGTCTCTCTACTTTCTCCACTTCACAGGTTCTTGACTCCAATAATCTCACTTGTTTTATCACAACCCAGCTTAGCATCACAGCGCAGTCCATGAAAGTCGGGTTTTCCACTCATGGTTCTGCGTTGTCTGCCTCATAAGGGAGTTGGTTTGCCTATATGAGCAAACTTAGCTTCTAGCTTCCTGACTGTTTGGGAACTCCCATCAGGAACTCTCACTTTGTCTCATGTTCTGTCCCATCATGGCCCGTTACGTTTAAGAGGTATAAACTCTGGGCTGTCCTGCTAGGTGTCCTCTGTGGACCAGTCTCCAGTTGTTCACTCCACACTACAGTCTAACTCTATTCCCTTTGTCTCAGTCTCCTTTACTTTGGAATCTTGTTATCATTGTCTTGGACTTCACTCTCTAGAGACACCCACCTTATGTGTCTTGCTACTAGCCAGACCTCAGGTCTGCTTCAGTCTGAGACTGAACCTTATCTCACATTGTCACAGGAAACTGTCCCTGTATTCAAGTCTCTCCCACCTGGGCTAATCCCAAACATTTAACTCAATCTTGCCCTAGTGTCGTCAACAAACCATCTATCACTACTACCAAGTTTCCCCGAAAATAAGACCGGATACTATATATTTTAGCTCCAAAATATTCCCTAGGGCTTATTTTCAGGGGAGGTGTTATATTTTGCATTGACGTCAGTGATTGGGTCATCCATTAATGGAAATTATTATTCATTGGTTTTCCCCCGCCTAAAGGGGGCTTTACACGCTACGACATCGCTAATGCAAACTCGTTGGGGTCACGGAATTGGTGACGCACATCCGGCCGCATTAGCGATGCTGTTGCGTGTGACACCTATGAGCGATTTTGCATCGTTGCAAAGACGTGCAAAATCGCTCGTTGGTGACATTGGGGTCCATTCTCAAAAATCGTTATTGCAGCAGTAACGAAGTTGTTCCTCGTTCCTGCGGCAGCACACATCGCTCCGTGTGACCCCCGCAGAGGAACCTCTCCTTACCTGCCTCCCAGCCGCTATGCGGAAGGAAGGAGGTGGGCGGGATGTTACGTCCCGCTCATCTCCGACCCTCCGCTTCTATTGGGCGGCAGTTCAGTGACGCAGCTGTGACGTCGCTGTGATGCTGAACGAACCGCCCCCTTACAAAGGAGGCGGTTCGCTGGTCACAGCGATGTCGCCGGGCAGGTAAGTATGTGTGACATGTCTGGGCGATGTTGTGCGGCACGGGCAGCGATTTGCCCGTGTCGCACAACAGATGGGGGCGGGTACCCACGCTAGCGATATCGGTACCAATATTGCAGCGTGTAAAGTAGCCTTAACCCTCTGTGCCGGCGTCAGTGATTTAAACATCTGTTAATTGAAACGAATATTCACCCCCTTCTGTCCATAATTCTGTCTACCACTCTCTATCAGCGGCAGTGATTCAGTCAGACTGCCGTATTACTGCACTTTATTTGATCGATGGGTTACATTAACTTCTGTCTGTGAGGCGTCCCATCGTTACACTATGGGACTGTTCAATTGGGCCATGGATACTGCTCTTCTGAATGAAATAGCATGCAATAGCATTAAGATGGCCTTAATGTTTATGGACCTATCAGTATTCCATTGAATATCCCCTGATGAACCCCGTGAAAGGAAGCGGGGAAATGCATCGGGATCTTTCTTTGGATGATCCCAGCTGATAAGTCATACCTTTTGCTGGGATCTATATATTAAAATTCTAGGCCTATTGGCCTATAGCATATCATTGTTTGTGTTTAATACTATTTGATATATAATTTCAACCTTCGCTCATTTGAATTTAATCTTAGTGCATTTTATTCCTCTTTGGGTCTATGTCATGAATGAGCGGCTACTATTCACTAGACTTTTTGTGGACACTATTGACTACCTCATAATTATTTTTGACTTGAGACGGTTTGGCATTTTATTGGAAGATTAGGGGCAGCCGACGCAGAGCGGAGGGCACCCAAAAAGTATGGTGCACCTCCATTGGTAGGTAGAAGAAAGGTAGGGAGCAATAAGTCCCCTTGCTAGCCCCCTTTTTTTTTCCTATTATTCATAAGCATTATCACATTTATATGTTGGACTGCACAGAATGATACCCTACTATTTATTCACTATGTGTTAGCCTCTCTGCACTCACCTCACATGACATCGGTCTGTATCCTAACTATGGTTGTTATTATACTAGTTTAACATGGTTTTAATTGTGATTAATAAAGTATCTTGTTTTAAAGTTTGAATTTTTGGTCTGCAGTATACTCTGGTGTCCAAAATTGTACATCATATTCTCAGTGTCTGCACCACTGACTTGTTTATAGGCAAAACTATGTTCTTGTCATGAGCATCTATGCCTCTAATGCATCATATAATATTATATGCCTTAGCAGCAGCTGCCTGACACTGGTCACTAAAGTTGAGTTTATCTTAAACTCATACACCTAAGTCTTTTTCAGTGACCGTTTTACCCAGTGTCTTATGATTTAGAACATATGCAATAACCCAGAAAGAGCCTTTACAAAAGTTCCTGCATTCATAGGAGTCTAAACAACTAACAATACAATTCTCATAGTAAAAGCCCTTATTATAAGCACCAGGTCGACCAAATTAGGGCGAAACGGGTGCTAGCACTACTCGTAGTAACACTAATACACATGAGGACAAGAGTAAAGTGCAAAAATTACAGTTACTTTTATTAGGACATACACAACACAGGACTAATAAAATATGGTGGTACACTACCATATAAGGAAGGGACAAAATGCCAAAGTATGAATGTGGTCAGGTAAGAACAGCCAAAAGGTGTATCAATCATAAAATGAATGTTTATAGGAGATAAAGCTGTTCACCAAATAGACTTAGAACAAGGCAAAAAGTAGGAAATGTATGAAGCAAGGACAGCGTAAAGAGGTTATAGCATTAGATTCCACCATGGGATCCCCACTGATGGGGGGAAAACCATGGTGAGAGTATAGCCAATACTATCGTTATCAAATAGTAGGAAAAAGGCAGCACGACATCCTTCTCCAGACAATGTGGTCACAGAAGGACTTTGTAAACAGTTTCTTACCTAAAGTGCAAGTGCAATAAAGTTTTCCTAGAGATGTGCTCCAAATCCAGCAGGCCAGACCGCTGTCCAGGAAGCTCACTAATGTCCCTGATAAAACGCCCAGGATCTCCAACCGACGCGCGTTTCGCGAGGTCAAGCTTTCTCAAGGTGGGGAGCCATCACTCTGGCTCCCCACCTTGAGAAAGCTTGACCTCGCGAAACGAGGATCAGAATTTGGCCCCTATTTGAATATTGACATCATCACATTTGCTATGCTCAAGTCCTGTGGCAGAGTTCCTGTTCTCATGGAATCTGTGACTATTAAAAATAATGGTCCGCGTATCACATTTCTTAATTCCTGCATTATTCAGGATTATTTTAATGTATCTTCTTTTGAGTCCATATAGAGACTGAGAGCTGTAGTTTTAAATTCTAAATTTAATACACAAACACAAATTTTTTCTAGAAATAATTAGTTATGAGATTTTTTGTTTCCCCAAAGAAAGTACACAATTTCATTAGGTCAAAGATCTATTTAATAATGTATGCAGCTTACATAGTGAAATCTGGTGTCAGATCCACTTTCAGCCTTGTTCTTTATTTTCCTCTGTGAGAAGAATTTCAACTGTTTTTGTCCTTTTCACATGTTTCAAAGAACAATAAAAAAAAATGTCAGAGTAATTTAAGGCTGCAGATTTAAACACAGCAATTATTCTTCCTGTGAACATCAGTATATCTGCTGAAATGTTAGTCCTGGTGGGGAAGACAATACAGGGCAAGAGAACGTGGACCCCTCCTTTGTCTTTATTATTCCAGGAATAAAATGCTTCCCTATATAGCATTTTATTCTTAAAGTAGAAAGGCAATCTAGTTTCTGTAATTTCTATATAAAAAGGATCCCAGTTATTTATCAGAAAATTCCACGTGTTATGCCATCAGTGTAGCAGCCTTCAATTACAAAAAAAGCATCTAAGTCATTGAGAAAAGGTAGATTATTTGTAAATGTGCATGAATATGTGGGCACACCTCTAAAATCTGTCTTTCCGCATCATTTATCTACTGAATGATATATAAGAAATGATAATAAGATTGTGTATCTGTCACTTGTCTCTCATTTTATCATGTTTCTGCATGTACTTGAACTCTGTATTGTATGGGCTTTCATCTGTAGGAATCCTAGTTTCCGTCACTGTTGCTCTGCTGCCTCACTGCGGGTGACACTAATTAATACTCCTGTAGATAACACAATATTTCTCATGTTTCACTACGCCATTTAGTGTCATTTTGGAGGAAAGGGGGACCTGCCACGTATTCTAATTACTATATAAGCGTCTTCACTTTGCAGTCCCTCCCCACATGAGGGAAAGGTTTTGCAAATAAGGTTAGAAATAAATGACCAATAAAATATGAGTAGTGGATGATAACTTACTGCACACGCCAACCTGCAAATCAAAGAAAGTGGTTTGCTTAAACACAGTAGACAGGTTTGATCGACAAACAACTGACGTGTACATTTATGGTGACAATATGATGGTTTGAACCTTGTAGAGCATTCTCCAAATCAATGATGGCCAGTGGTGTGAAGGATAGGACTGGCACTAACCACACTAAGCATTGCTGTATTGTCACAGGGGGTGTCCTGGTCTTCTGGCACCTCAGTCATCCCGTTATACACGTACCTCAGCCACCTGTGACTAGTTGCTCAGCATACGTCACTGAAATTATCATCCAATGCCTTTTGAGATCAACTTAAACACACCTATGTGTCGGAATATTCAGTATAGTGTTCAGATGCTGTTTAGTTGCCATTATTCAGTTTCTTCTGCTGAAATATTCTCTACATCTACTGATACCTGCAGTTTAACTTATCGTCTGCTGTATGCATTATGAACTATCTGTTCATGTTACAACATAATTATCTCTGCAAAACTCTGATTTCTAAAACTCTCATACATCCTGGTTTAGACCTGCAGTTTAGCGCTTCACCTGCTCTCCAGTGTTTATCTACACTCCTGGCTCTGTGGTTTTGGATTTGTCCTGCTCCACTTGTTTGCTTGTCGTTCACCAAATCCCAGTCCGTGACACTGTGCCATTGACCTCAGTCCTTGTTACAGGCTTTGTGATCTCATTTTACCAGGTGAGGCTTAACACTTCCACTCGTTATACTTTGTGTTCTCCAATCCTATTAAATTGAGTAGACCACTTGGCAAAGCCACCTCTCCTGTAAGTGGTGCTGCCAAATTATAATGAAAGTTTCTGAAGAGCACATATTTAAAAAATAACAATTACCATTTAAATCTTGACCATGGCTTTAATTTACAGGCTTCCTGATCACATTATAGCTTGATATCTCTTGTTGTCCAAAGCAAGGGTTTTATTATACGCTCCTTTCCCCTCTACTGGCGGACACAGACAGATAAGGGCCCTTGTGCAAGAACAAAATATGGGCCCCTTGTAGTCCAAGAGCACATCAAAATGCATAATTCCCCCTGCTTTTCAGGTAGAGATAGGCCCCATTACCTCTTGGGCCTCTATGAAGTTGCACCAATGATATGTCCGCCCGTTACCCTTAGTCTCTGAAGTTTATCATCATAACTGATAAATCATTCAATTCATGTATGATAGACAGCATTGCAGACCTCAACATGGGGACTGATTGGCTATGCACAGAAATGTTGAAGGCAGAGCATTTTATTGAACTAGCCCTGTTTCAATATTGCTGTTGGAAGCCATCTACCCTAACCAAAGCCCTAAAAGAGGGTAATTTCAGTATCCATCCACAACTGAGAATTTGTTAGTGGCCTATTCCTACTGCAGAGGTATTGATTCAAGGGTGGACTGAAGGACCAAATAAGTCTATTTTTTTATCCCAAGATTTTATACAATCAAGCTTGTACTTTAAAGGGAATCTGTCACCCCATTTGACTGTTTTAAGGTCTTATGGGCATACAGGTAATAGGATGGTGAAAGTAGTCTTACCTATATGCCTCACAGCAGATGCCTTGTTCCAGAAATGTTACCTTCGATCGCCATCTGCAAATTAGCCTACCAGGCTACTGAGTGAGTGAGCGAGTGAGTGTGATATCTGGTGTGTGTGATATCTGATGTGTGTATGAGTGTCTGTGTGTATGAGTGTCTGTGTGTATGAGTGTGTGCGCAATCTGATGTATGTGAGTGTGTCGACGAGAAGCAGGGAAGGCAGCTTTGAAGTCTGCATCTTACGCTTCGACAAACATTTTTGCACAAATCTCTTTGGGTATTACTCTGTGTGCAGAACTATTAGGCAAGTTGTATCTTAGAGGATTTTTTTTATTATTGATCAACAACTATGTTCTCAATCAACCCAAAAGACTCATAAATATCAAAGCTTAATATTTTTGGAAGTTGGAGTGGTTTTTTTTTTTTAGATTTGGCTATCTTAGGAGGATATCTGTTTGTGCAGGTAACTATTACTGTGCAGAATTATTAGGCAACTTAATAAAAACCAAATATATTCCCATCTCACTTGTTTATTTTCACCAGGTAAACCAATATAACTGAGCAAAATTTAAAAATAAACATTCCTGACATGCAAAAACAAAACCCAAAAAAATATGTGACTAATATAGTCACCTTTCTTTATGATGACACTCAACAGCCTACCATCCATAGATTCTGTCAGTTGCTTGATCTGTTTACGATCAACATTGCATGCAGCAGCCATCTCACAGCCTCACAGACACTGTTCCGAGAGGTGTACTGTTTTCCCTCCCTGTAGATCTTATATTTTACGAGGGACCACAGGTTTTCTATGGGGTTCAGAACAGGTGAACAAGGGGGCCATGTCATTATTTTCATCTTTTAGACCTTTACTGGTTAGCCACGCTGTGGAGTAGTTGGATGCATGTGATGGAGCATTGTACTGCATGAAAATCATGTTTTTCTTGAATGATACCGACTTCTTCCTTTACCACTGCTTGAAGAAGTTGTCATCCAAAAACTGGCAGTAGGTCTGGGAGTTGAGCTTCACTCCATCCTCAACCTGAAAAGGTCCCACAAGTTCATCTTTGATGATACCAGCCCATACCAGTACCCCACCTCCACCTTGCGGAGTTTGAGTTGGAGTGGAGCTCTCTGCCCTTTACTGATCCAGCCTCTGGCCCTCCATGTGGCCCATCATGAGTCACTAATTTAATCAGTCCATAAAACCTTTGAAAAATCAGTCTTAAGATATTTCTTGGCCCAGTCTTGACTTTTTATCTTATGTTTCTTGTTCAAAGGTGGTCGTTTTTCAGCCTTCCTTACCTTGGCCATAACCCCGAGTATGGCACACCTTGTGCTTTTTGATGCTCCAGTAACATTGCAGCTCTGAAATATGGCCAAAATGGTGGCAAATGGTATCTTCATGCTTGATTTTCCTCAATTAATGGGCAGTTATTTTTTGCCTTTTATCCCCATCACGCTTCTTGCGACCCTGGTGGCTATTTGCCATAAAACGCTTGATTGTTCGGTGATCACGCTTCAAACGTTTGGCAATTTCAAGACTGCTGCATCCCTCTGCAAGACATCTCACAATTTTGGACTTTTCAGAGCCCGTCAAATCTCTCTTCTAACCCATTTTGCCAAAGGAAAGGAAGTTGCCTAATAATTAAGCACACCATATATAGGGTGTTGATGTCATTACACGACACCCCTCCTCATTACAGAGATGCACATTACCTGATTTACTTAAATTGGTAGTTGGCTCTCAAGCCTATACAGCTTGGAGTAGGACAACATGTATAAAAATTATCACGTGAGCAAAATACTCATTTGCCTAATAATTCTGCACACAGTGTAATTTCTTGAAATGTATCTCGTATGCAATTTTTCAAATCACTGACACTTTTTGGTTTTCGACTATAAACTTTGTCCTTGAGTACTCCCCAAAAGAAAAAATCCATTTGGCCGACACGTTCACCAGACTTGACTCCATCAAGTGGGCCTCTTCGGCCAATCCATTTATTAGGAAATGCTTCATCAAGATACTCGCGGACTACTCTTGAATAATGTGGAGGGGCCCCATCTTGTTGGAAATAAATGTGGACCAGTCGAAGCGTAATCAAACGCGAAATAGCAGTCGTCCTTGTGAGGAGCCTGCACCTAGCTCCTCTCCTGCCTTTTACCCTGCACCTGTTTGAATAAAGAGGATATTTCGGCACAGTGGAGAATGCGGTGTCTTTCCTTTCTGGATTTTCCTGGATTCATCCTTCTATTTGGACGAGCACCCCGCAGCCGGTGACTACTTTGTGCCTGAGTCCAACTCCTAGCAAGCGTGCAGTACCGCAAGGTAATACCCAGTGGTGCGGGACTGTTCTCTTTATTCATGATGCTCTGGAAATAAAGGTCATGTGAATTAGGCTGTTGCTGTAACTGGGGAACAACTTGATTCATTAGAATTACGAGATACTTATCTCCTGTAACTATTCCATAAAAAAATATTGGTCCTAAAACACCAAAACCTGAAATACCACCCCAAACATTGACGCCAGGCTCATTTAGTTGTTACTCTAATGTTAAATGCATGTTCTCATTATACCAGTAAATACAATTATGTCTGTTAATATGACCGAATAATTTGAAAGAAGCATCATCACTCCTCATAATGTTATCTAAGATTACTGGATTTTCTTCAGTTTCGTTAAGCATAATCTCACTAAATTGCAGCCGCCTGTCTGGATCATCCTCCGATAAATCATGAATTAGACATGGACAATAAGGTTTCCACCCAATAGATTTCAGGATTCGCATGATAGAAGCTCGTGAAATTCCTAAATTCTAAAGAGACTCTTCTGGTGGACTTTTTTGGACTCTGAACAAATGTTTCAGCAACAACTTGTTTATTATTTTCTGTACAGGCTGTTTTGGGTCGACCAGTTTTTGGATTATTAAGGATTGAGCCAGTGGCATCAAATTTGTCACGAATGCGGTAAATGGTTTGTCTCTTTGGGGCTTGAGTACCAAATGTTTCAATCTAATTTTCTCTAACTGTTTCAGCATTTTGAGATTTCCAATACTCTTTTAAAATCCATTTTCTTTCATCTGTATTTAAATTATTTGCCGTTATAGGTTATCTGAATTATCTAAAAAGAAAACAGATTTTGGGGAGATTTATCTGTGAAAACTGGATGGGGTGCTACGCCAGATAACCTGGCCTCCACAGTCACCTGAACCCAATCGAGATGGTTTGGGGTGAGCTGGACCGCAGAGTGAAGGCAAAAGAGCCAACAAGTGCTAAGCATTTCTGGGAACTCCTTCAAGACTGCTGGAAGACCATTTCCGGTGACTACCTCTTGAAGCTCATCAAGAGAATGCAAAGAGTGTGCAAAGCAGTAATCAAAGCAACAGGTGGCTACTTTGGAGAACCTAGAATATAAGACATATTTTCAGTTGTTTCACACTTTTTTTAAGTATGTCATTCCACTTGTTTTCATTCAGTTTTGATGTCTTCAATGTGAATCTACAATTTTTAGAGTCATGAAAATAAAGAAAATTCTTTGAATGAGAAGGTGTGTCCAAACGTTTGTTCTGTACTGTATATATATATATATATATATCTATATATATATATATCTTTATTTCTATAGCGCCAACATAATACAATGACAATCCAACCATCTCAAGGAAATGGGGGATAGATAATGGCTTCCCGGACCAGTTGGCAAGAACCTTGAGATGCATTTGGGTGCCATGGAGTTTGACATGGGTTATGTTTTGAGAAGGCGTGGAGGGACTATGTGAATTTAGTTCAGCTAGGGAGTGTGATAGGCCGCCCTAAAAAGATGCGTTTTGAGGGTGCGTCTGAAGCTGAGTAAGTTGTGATTCGTCCTAGCGTCTTGCGGTAGAGTGTTCCAGAGGACTGGTGCAGCTCGGAAGAAGTCTTGGATCCGGGAGAATCTGTGCGGTGATAGACAGAAATGAGGGCGGAGATATAGGGGGGTGCTGCACTGTGAAGAGCTTTGTAGATGAGAACAAGCAGTTTGAATAGGATCCTGTGACATATGGGAAGCCAGTGAAATGACTGGCACAGAGCAGAGGTATCCGAGAAGCGGTTAACCAGATAGGTGACCCTGGCTGCTGCATTAAGGATGGACTGTAGAGGAGAGAGTCTAGGTAGGGGGAGACCAATTAATAGAGCGTTACAGTAGTCAAGGCGGGAGTGGATTAGGGCCACGGTGAGGGTTTTTGTCATTTCCATTGTGAGAAAGGGGCAGATTCTAGAGATGTTCTTGAGGTGCAAGCGGCAGGAGCAGGCAAGAGATTGTATGTGGGAGGTGAAGGACAGATTTGTGTCAAGTATAACACCCAGACAGCGGGCCTGCGGCCTAGGACTTATCGTTGTGCCACACACAGAGAGGAAGATGTCGGGTTTAGGAAAGTTGGAAGATGGAGGTAAAAGGGGAAAAGAAGAAGTTCAGTTTTGGAAAGGTTAAGTTTCAGATAGAGAGCAGACATGATGTTGCAAACTGCAGTCATTCAATCACTGGTGTTCTGTAGAATAGCAGGGATGAGGTGTATAGTTGTGTGTCATCAGCATAAAGATGGTACTGAACGCCAAATCTGCTGATTGTCATTCCAATTGGGGCAGTGTAGAGGGAGAAAAGAAGTGGGCCAAGGACTGAACCTTGAGGGACCCCAACAGTGAGAGGAAGAGGAGAAAATGTGGAGCCAGCAAATGATACACTGAATGAGTGGCCAGAAACATAGGAAGAGAACCAGGAAAGCACAGTGTCCTTTAGGCCAATAGAATGGAGCATAGAGAGAAGGAGATGGTGGTCAACAGTGTTGAAGATGGCAGAGAGGTCAAGAAGAATGAGCAGAGAGTGGTCACCATTATGTTTTGCTGTCAATAGGTCATTGGTCACTTTGACAAGGGCAGTTTCTGTTGAGTGTAAATGGCGGAAGCCAAACTGTAAAGGATCTAGAAGAGAGTGAGTGGAGAGGTAGCAGGTCAGGCGAGAATAGACCAGGCGCTCCATGAGTTTGGAGATGAAGGGGAGATTGGAGACTGGTCTGTAGTTGCTTGTGCAGGATAGATAAAGAGAAGGTTTTTTTCATAATGGAGTAATGATAGTGTTTGAGGGAGGAGAGAAGATACCAGAAGAGAGAGAGAGATTGAAAATTTTAGTTAGGTGAGTAGTGACAACCGGAGAGAGGAACTGGAGTAGGTGTGAGGGGAAGGGATCAGTAGGGCAAGTGGTAGCACGACAAGAAGAGAGGAGCCTGAAGACTTCCTCCTCTGTAACTGGGTCAAATGTGGAAAGTGAGCTGGATGGGATGTGGGGAGGGATGGAATTCACGACGCTTGGTGGCTGGGAGCTGATCTCTCGATGGATGTTTTCTATTTTCTCTGTGAAATACGTGGCCAGGTCATTAGCATGAAGGTCTGTAATAGGGGTCTGTACTTTGAGACTGAGGAGGGAGTGAAAGGTGTCAAAGAGCTTTTTTGTATTGTTGGATTGTGAGGAGATCAGGGTGGTGAAGTAGGTCTGTTTGGCGAGGTGAAGGGAAGAGTAGTAGGTCCTTAACATGAACTTGTAGTGGATGAAGTTTTATGTTGTGCGGGTTTTCCTCCATAGGTGTTCAGCACTTCTAGAGCATCACTGGAGAAATCGAGTTTGGGATGTGAGCCAAGGCTGTTTTACTCTGTGTTTGGAGGTTCTGAGGGTGAGGGGTGCTACTTGGTCCAGGGTTCTTCTGATTGTGTCATTGTAGTGATTTACAGCCAGATCAGGACAGGAGAGGGAGGAGATGGGGAAGAGTGATGAGTGTAGAGTGTCTTTAAGTGTCTTAGAGTCAATGGTCTGTAGGTTTCTGAATGTGTGATAGGTGGGAGTGTGCTGGCGGGGACAAGGGTTTGTGAGCTTGAAGGAGAGGATGTTGTGGTCAGAGAGTGGAAAAGGTGAGTTGTCAAAGTGAGAGATCGAGGAGAGGCAGATAAAGACTATGTCAAGGGTGTTACCATCTTCATGTGTCTCAGAAGATGAGAGCTGTGAGAAGCCAAGAAGATATAGATATAGATATATATATATATTGTGAGACTGTGACCGGGGTTATCTATGACGGCCGGTATGTCTCGCCCCGGTTGTGCTCACTCCATGATAGAAAGTAGATCCACTCTAGGGTTAATGCTGTTTCCCTACAGGCTGAAGGGAGGGTTAAATAGAATCAGGAACAAGGGCAAGTGTGCCGGGTGTGGGGGAGTGAACAGAACTCCCTGAGTTCTCTGCTGGAGAGGCACATGTATTTTGTTATGGACTTTTGTTTGGACATTAAAACCGTGTGCTGTGAACCTTAATGCCTGGATCCCGTGTCTTCTGCTGCGCAGCCGACCACGCTACCTCACATATGGTGGAGAATCGGCGGGCATGACAGCCGGTGAGGTGTAGCATCCATCCCTGGTGACCCGGTAGCACATGTCCTGGATTCGAGCGGCTATACTACAGCCCAAACCCGGCGACGCCATGGAGGACATACTAAGGCAGCAGCAACAGACTAATGCACAGCTACAAGAGGCTAATGCACAGCAACAACAGGCTAATGCACAGCAGCAACAGACCAATGCACACCTGCTCCGGGCGTTGGAATGTCAGCAGCAAGCCTTGCAAGCGCAGGAAAAAAGGCACCAAGAACAGATGGTTCTCCTGGCCAAGTCGATCCGTGCCGGACCGGCAGCAACAACCCCGGGACCGGGTGACGACGGCAGCGTCCGGAAAGCGGTGAGACAAGCGTTGCAAAAGATGACCCCGGGTGATGATGTGGAAGCGTTCCTGGCGGTGTTTGAGCGGGTGGCCGAGCGGGAAAAGCTGCCGACCCCCCCAGTGGGCTGAGGTATTGTCGCCCTATCTGACGGGGGAACCCCAAAAAGCGTACCTGGACCTCTGTACCGAGGACGCCATTGACTATGTGACCCTGAAAGCCGAAATACTGGCTCGGTTGGGGGTGAATACCTATGTAGGGGCTCAGCGGGTAAATCAGTGGTTCTATGAGGAGGCCAAACCCGTACGCTCCCAGGCCTATGACTTGTTGCATCTTGTAAAAAAGTGGTTGCAGCCTGACACTCTGAGCCCGGCGCAAATGGTGGAAAGGGTAGTAGTGGATCGTTTTGTGCGCACTTTACCCGTCACCGTTCAACGGTGGGTAGGACAGGGCGACCCGAGTACCCTGGACCAATTAGTGTCCTTGGTAGAGCGGCATGTGGCTACGCAGGACTTGATACGGGACACTGAGACTTTGCGTACCGCCCGTCGGTCCGGCCCCTCCAAGCCTAGGGCCAAGGACCCACCGCTGACAACGGTGCAGGAGTCCCCTACCGTCCCGTCTAAGGCCGCGGCCGCCGTTCCTGAGGTCCGGAAGGTTCTGTTCCCTAAACGACAACCCGTCAAGGGGGTTTCTGTCCCCATTAGATGTTGGCGGTGCCAGCGGGTGGGACATATGGAAGCCCAGTGTCCACTCACCACGGAGCCCATGGATTGTGGGGTTACCCGGCGGGGTTCAATGTATGCTCAGGTGGTGTGTACCGCTGACCTGGTCTCCCCAGAGACGGAGCCCCACTTGTGCCAAATACAGGTGAATGGATGTCCGGTTACAGGATTGTTGGATTCCGGAAGCTTAGTGACCCTTGTGCGATCCCCCTTGAGGGCTAAAGTAAAGGCCACAGGACGTACCGTGGGGGTGGTTTGCATACATGGGGACCGCCGCGACTATCCCACGGGGATTGTCACCATCACAGCACCTTGCGGTCAGGTGCAACATGAGGTGGGACTTCTTAACACTCTTCCTTATGACGTGATCCTAGGAAGGGATCTGCCCTATTTTTGGACTTTATGGAAGGGACCCCCTAAGTCCCCTCAGTTATTGGTCAGTCCGGGACCTGAGCCCTACAATCCTGAATCCGGGACGCCTGCCGTAGGGGTCCCCATGATAGGGACAGAGGGTGAACCCGATAGGTCACCCCTAGAGGTATTGGCAGGAGAGGCTGAGATGGTCGAGCCCATCCCGGAGTTGGAGGCGTCCCCGGATACGTTTGGGACAGCCCAACTCCAGGACCCTACGTTAATACACGCCCGGAGTCGGGTGACAGTAGTTGACGGGGTGGCACAGCTGCCCGGTGCCCTGGTAAGGTACCCCCATTTCGCTCTTAAGCAGGATTTACTCTACCGGGTAGATGAAATACGGGGCGTGGGGGTAGAACAGTTGGTGGTGCCCCAGCCGCATCGCCGGCGGGTCCTCGACTTGGCTCATAAACACCTGATGAGTGGCCACCTAGGGGTCAAGAAAACGCAGGAGCGAATATTGCAAAGGTTCTATTGGCCCGGGGTCTTTGGGGAGGTAAAACGGTTCTGCGAAACCTGCCCGGAGTGTCAGCTTACCGCACCCCTAACCCATTTTCGCAGTCCGTTGGTACCTTTACCCATTATAGAAGTCCCTTTTGAACGGATAGGGATGGATCTGGTGGGGCCCCTCGTAAAGTCCGCTCGAGGGCACCAACACATCCTAGTGATCGTTGACTATGCCACCCGGTATCCCGAGGCGATACCTCTCAGACATACTGCAGCAAAGCTTATAGCTCGGGAGTTGTTTGCGGTGTTCTGCCGGGTGGGGTTGCCCAAGGAGATCCTTACGGATCAGGGGACCCCATTCATGTCTAAAGTGACCAAAGAGCTATGCCGGCTACTCCAGATCAAGCAGTTGCGTACGTCTGTGTATCATCCTCAAACGGACGGTTTAGTGGAACAATTCAATAAAACCCTGAAAACCATGCTCAAAAGGGTGATCTCCAAAGACGGGAAAGACTGGGATATGATGCTTCCCTATTTGATGTTTGCCATCCGAGAGGTGCCACAGGCATCCACGGGGTTTTCGCCTTTTGAATTGTTATACGGGCGACATCCCCGGGGATTGTTGGACCTGGCAAAGGAAACATGGGAGCAAGAGCCCACCCCCCATAAAAGTGTGATTGAACACATTTTGGGTATGCAGAACCGCATAAGCGCGGTCATGCCAATTGTGAAGGAGCATTTACAGGAGGCTCAGGCCGCGCAAAGCGGCCGCTACAATAGACAAGCCACCATGCGGACCTTTAAACCCAGGGATCGGGTGTTGGTATTAATCCCCACGGCGGAGAGTAAATTCCTGGCTCAGTGGCAAGGCCCCTACGAGATAAAGGAAAGAGTAGGGGTGGTTAACTATAAAGTATTGCAGCCCGGTAGGCGGAAACCTGAACAAATATACCATGTCAACCTATTTAAACCTTGGCAGGAACGGGAAAGCCTGATGGCTGTTTTTTCCCCACCTCCCTCCTCTTCTGGTTCGTCCTCTCCGGAGGTCGCTGGAGCCGGATGTGAACGACCCGAAGTAAGGATTGGAGAAGCCCTCACCAAGCAACAGAGGCGAGAGGCCAGACGGTTGGTTCAGCAGAACCCCGATGTCTTCTCCGAGCTGCCCGGTAGGACCAGTCTGATACGACATGACATTGTCACCGAGCCCCACCTGAAGGTACGCCTGAAGTCATACCGGGTACCGGAGGCTCGTCGACAAGCCATATCGGAGGAAGTAAAGACTATGTTACGCCTGGGGGTCATCGAAAAATCCCAGAGTGAATGGGCTAGTCCGATTGTCCTAATACCAAAACCCGATGGCTCCTTAAGGTTCTGCAATGACTTTAGGAGATTGAACGAAATATCCAAGTTCGATCTCTACCCCATGCCGCGGGTGGATGAGCTGATTGATAGGCTGGGACAGGCGCGATATTTTACCACGCTCGACCTGACCAAGGGGTACTGGCAGGTGCCACTGACGGAGTCCGCCAAGGAGAAAACCGCTTTTGTTACGCCGGAGGGTCTCTTCCACTATGTTGTCTTGCCTTTTGGGTTACATGGCGCTCCGGCCACGTTCCAGAGGTTGATGGACTTAGTACTGGAACCCCACCAGGCGTATGCATCAGCGTACCTTGATGACATCATTATTTACAGCTCCGATTGGCAGACCCACTTGGAACAGGTACAAGCGGTGGTGGACGCGCTTCGAACAGCCGGATTGACAGCCAATCCCAAGAAATGTGCATTGGGACTCACGGAAGCCCGCTACTTGGGCTACGTGATAGGCCAAGGAGTGATTAAGCCCCAAATTAACAAGGTTGAGGCGATCCAGAAGTGGCCTAGACCCCTGACCACGAAGCAGGTTAGGGCCTTCCTGGGTATCATGGGGTACTACAGGAGGTTTGTAAAGGATTTTGCGGGACTATCAGCCCCCTTGACGGACCTTCTCAAAGGCAAGAAGTCCGTCATGGTGCGCTGGACTCCGCAGGCCGAGGACTCCTTCCGGGCCCTGAAGGGGGTCCTGTGCGGACAGCCCGTTCTTGTACACCCTGATTTCCGGAAGGAGTTCATAGTACAGACTGACGCCTCAGAGGTCGGCCTGGGGGCAGTGCTGTCTCAGGTGGTTCAGGGGGAGGAACACCCCGTCACCTTCTTAAGTAGGAAGCTCACCCCTCCCGAGCGGAATTATAGCGTAGTGGAGAAGGAGTGTCTGGCGATCAAGTGGGCCTTGGAGTCCCTACGCTATTACCTGCTGGGACGGCAGTTTCGCTTGGTGACGGATCACTCTCCACTGGTCTGGATGAGGTCCGCCAAGGAACGGAATGCCCGGGTTACCCGGTGGTTCCTTTCTCTGCAGAACTTCCGGTTTACGGTTGAACACCGGGCCGGTAGGTTGCAGGGCAACGCCGATGCCTTGTCCCGCGGCCCGTGTTTGATGGCTGGAGTTCAACCCCGCACGCTTGAACTGAGGGGGGGGGGGGTATGTGAGACTGTGACCGGGGTTATCTATGACGGCCGGTATGTCTCGCCCCGGTTGTGCTCACTCCATGATAGAAAGTAGATCCACTCTAGGGTTAATGCTGTTTCCCTACAGGCTGAAGGGAGGGTTAAATAGAATCAGGAACAAGGGCAGGTGTGCCGGGTGTGGGGGAGTGAACAGAACTCCCTGAGTTCTCTGCTGGAGAGGCACATGTATTTTGTTATGGACTTTTGTTTGGACATTAAAACCGTGTGCTGTGAACCTTAATGCCTGGATCCCGTGTCTTCTGCTGCGCAGCCGACCACGCTACCTCACAATATATATATATATTATATATATATATATATATATATATATATACACCGTATATATATATATTATATATTACACACACACATACACACATTCATGGACAAAAATACAAACGTACTCACACACATATACATATGCATAGTCACACACATATACACATGCAGAGGGACGGACAGACGAACGCACGCACGCACGCTCTGGGTGATCTTGCAGGCAGGAAGTCGGGAGGACTTTCAACAGCACAGCGATAACTGAAGTGGAGCTAACTCACCGGCGCATGTGCAGTAGATTCAGTGGGGGTGAAAACTCAGGATGAAGAATTATCTGCTGCGCATGTGTTGGATTTGCTGCTTTAGTAAAACCTCAGACACAATTGTGATGTCCCTGGACTATTCAGGTCATCACAGGGTACTGCACGCTCTTTCTCTTCAGTGCAGGATTCAAACCCCCATGGTTCTGGGTCTCCATCCTGCAGTACTGCCTTCACCAACATGCACAAATCCTAAATACACCTTGCACCACACCTGTTCAGGCACACCAGTGGGCTGCTTAAGCAGGAATAGGGCCGCCCACCTAGGGGTCAGGCAGGGAGGTGGGAGGTGTTAAGTCATTTGAGTTGAGTGGTAGCCCTCAAGCTGTGAAGAGCTCTGAGAAAGCTGGGAGTTGTAGCTCCCAGGGGAGAAGCAGACTAGGTCGCAGACGGTGGTGTGGACCTAGAGTAGTCGGACCCCTGGTCGCAGGGGATTGAGGCTAGGTGCCTGGGATCTGTCTTGGAAGGACGGTCAGCAGCCTAGGCCTAATCACTGGTCTGGGACCGAAGGCACGACGGGGTACACGGACTCTAGGTCGGGGAGAAGCTTCAGGCGACCCGACAATTAACATGCAGAGGACAGGACCTTTATGGACCGTTCCCACGAAGCTCAGAGATCAGGGGCACTAGCACAATGAGGGGGATAGGGCTTTCCAAAGAAGCGGCCCACTGAAATCCCAAGTGTGAGCCCCTGAGAGCAGGCTCCTTCACTTAGCCATAGTGGGGAGCGGGGACCGGAAGGCTCCAAGCTGACGGGCCACAAAGGACACTCTAAATTACTGTGCCAGGAGGCAGGTCACGGACCACCAGGCAGTGCTGCAGGGGATGGGACCCGGATAAGCTCCCCTCAGGAGACAGGAGCAGTCAGAGACTTGGTTCACCCTGTTGTCAGCGTCTGCTTTATTGCTGAGTGAGTACTTGATTAACTCCTGCAACCAGCGAGCCTGCACTCTCCCTGCATCCCATAGCACCAACCAGAGTCCCGGGGCCTTCCCCTACCCGTGGAGGGTAACGTCATCTTGCTGCCCCAGTCCATCACCCCGGATACTTTCAACGGGCAGCGGTGGTATTCCCAATTACCGTACACCACGGGTGGCGTCACGAACTATATATATGTCCCCTGTAAATACCCCCTTCTTCATTTGAGTGTGGCCCCTAGCCCCCGGGTCCAGAGACCCTTGAGCCACGAGTAATCATCACCCCCGGATCCGAGCGGTTCGACCGCTGCAGGGGCGGCACCCACTGTGATGCTGAGAGGAGGTGACAGGAAGGATAATGCAGCACGAAGGCTGGGATTTCTTCCAGGGAAGCAACTGCCCAGTAGCCGAAGCACAACACCCAGTAGCCTCGTAGGCTAATTTGCATATGGAGATCGAAAGTAACATTTCTTGAACAAGTCATCTGCTATGAGGCACATAGGCATACCTCCCAACTTTTGAAGAAAGGAAAGAGGGACAAAGTATGCGGTTTGACCACGCCCCTAGCCACACCCATTTGTCACTAAGGGTCATTCAGCAGATGCCCCAGATTGTTCGTTAATAGTCATAGCAGCCAGAATTTTCTTATATTTATGTGTCACTATATGACCTGTTGCTTATTTGGGCCTATAAGGCTGTGTTCACTCGCTGCATAAATTCTGTTTCTTTCGGTTTCTGCCGCTGTCTGCACCAAACTACACAATAACAATCTTCTCTGGTTTTTCCATTTTTTCTGCCTTTTCTCCATTATTTAATGCCTTTTTGGTTCAGATGTGAATGTGCATTTTAAAGTGTTTTTATTGTACTGAGAAGCTTTTTCCTGTGTTTTTTTTAAGCTCCACATAGAAACCTCCAGGGAAAAAAAACCCAAAACTGCGAGTTCAGCGGCGTCTTCTCATGGAATCACATCCACTTTACTTGGACAATTAAACACAGCAGATTAAATGTGCAAAGAACAGCAGAAAAAAATTGCAGCATTTACACTACATGTGAACACGGACTAATTGTCCAAGCAAAGTGGATCAGACATCATGAAATCTCCGCCCCTGGTGAATGTAAAGATGCCACTGAACTGTGCGGATTTGGGTTTTTTTTCTTTATAAGCTTCAGGATTCACATCTGCAACAAACATGTAGCATGTAAGGGCACAATGCATAAAAAATACCGCTAACACGCAATAATCAGAGAAGATTGTTATTGCGTTCATGGTGCGGACAACGGCAGCAAAAATGCGGCATTTACCCTATGTGTGAACACTGCCTCAACAACACATTTTTATTACATTTTTTTATGGGTTTTAATAAAGAAAAATAATAAATTACGCCATTTTTTTTCCGGAATTTATCGATCCCAATAAATAATCTGATCGCTGTGTTGTTCGGGTTGATTACAGGGACACCAAATATGTCCATGTTATTTGTTGATTTGTGATGATTATTATTTTATAACAAAAGTGTAATAAAATTACATTATTCTATTTTTTTATTATTTTTATTAATTTTATTAGAAGAAAAAAAAAAAAAACTCTTTTCCTCTCCCTCTAGAATACAGGAGATAGAGATGCTGCTCTGTACAATGGAGCTCTATGTCCTGTGTAATCAGAGGCTTCATTGTAGGTTCATTCATATAAAATCCTCCCTCTGACATCATCAATTCCTAGGGGCTCAACAGCTAGATCAGCCAGGAAAGCCTAAGAGGCTGCTGGACACATGTTTGAAAGTTGCTGGTTTGAATCCAAGGTGTGGTAAAAATAAATTGTATTTGTATTTTTTTCCTCATTTCTTTATAGTAGTTTTATGGGGAGAAATGAAGCTGACTCTTTCCTTCACCTACAAAGAGATGCAGTATTTATCTATCTATCTATCCCTGTATCTATCTATTTATCTATCTATCTCTGTATCTATCTATCCCTATATCTATCCTATCTATCCATGTATCTATCTATCTGTCTATCTGTCGTGTATGTATCTATCATGTATCTATATATCCCTCTATCATCCATCTCTCTATCAATCATCCATCCCTCTATCATCCATCCATCCATCCATCCATCCATCCATCTTTGCAGCTGAATAATCTGTTTCTGATTTTTCTACTACAATATAGAGGTCAAGATAACCAAAACTTCCTATGCTTTTCATTACAGGCAGTGGCTCAGTGGTAGAGCTGCTGCCTATGAAGCAATGAGCTTTATGGGTTCTAGTCCCGGCTGCCCTAATAATCCAGACCCGATGAGAATTTAATTTATTTACTGCACTGAGGGGAGGAGCCGGGACATCAGCTGTGAGCCGCGGGGCTGTGGGACACACCTCTAAAATCCCGCAGAATCCGGGATGGCTGGGAGGTAATAGGTAAGACTACTTTCACCATCCTATTACCTGTATGCCTACAGTGAGAGCTTAAAATTGTCAAGGGGGAGACAGATTCCTTTTAAAGGGAACCTGTCATCAGAAATTTAGCTATAAAGCTAAAAGTTCCCTCTCTGCAGCTCCTGGGCTGCATTCTAGGAAGCTTCCTATAGTTTTTATGGCACCTTTTATACCAAAATAAACACTTTGTAAACTGGTACCTTTTCGTATGCAAATTTCTAAAATCTTCCATGGGGGCGGGCTGCCTGGGGTCCGTTGCTGTCCTCCTGCAGATTTACGCCGCCCCAGAACGCTGAATTTCAAAAGCTCAGGACGCTGCCCCTGGGTGCCCGTGGTCCCGCGCATGCACTGTTCCACTGTAGCGGTGCCGTGCACTGCGTGCACGTGTGACCGCTAGTGACGCTTTGCGTGGGCACGAGGTTATGGGCGGCGCTGTGTCATCAGTAAGTGCCGCCCATAACCTCGTGACCGCACTTTCCCCTATGACTCCAGCGTTATGCGCAAGCGCTCGCTGGCCTGATGCCCGGACGTCCCCTCCTTCCCATCTATTTCCTGCTGCTGAGCAGGATAGGAAGGAGGGGACGTCCGGGCATCAGGCCAGCGAGCGCTTGCGCATAACGCTGGAGTCATAGGGGAAAGTGCGGTCACGAGGTTATGGGCGGCACTTACTGATGACACTCACAGCGCCGCCCATAACCTCGTGCCCGCGCAAAGCGTCACTAGCGGTCACACGTGCACGCAGTGCACGGCACCGCTACAGTGGAACAGCGCATGCGCGGGACCACGGGCACCCAGGGGCGGCGTCCTGAGCTTTTGAAATTCAGCGTTCTGGGGCGGCGTAAATCTGCAGGAGGACAGCAACGGACCCCAGGCAGCCCGCCCCCATGGAGGATTTTAGAAATTTGCATATGAAAAGGTACCAGTTTACAAAGTGTTTATTTTGGTATAAAAGGTGCCAAAAAACTATTGGAAGCTTTCTAGAATGCAGCCCAGGAGCTGCAGAGAGGGAACTTTTAGCTTTATAGCTAAATTTCTGATGACAGGTTCCCTTTAAAGCCTTTATCTTTTGTTCACAAGTTAATTTTCAGGTCATATTAAAGCACCAACATTCAAGAATATATAGAACATCTAACACAACATTAACTAGGTTTAGTTCATGAGCTATAAAAATTGGCAACAATTTTTACAAGTCTTAACATCACTAAATTGATGTTAGAAGTGTAGAGGGCACAGTAGACGTCCCTAGCATCTAATATAGCTGTACTAGGCCACAGCACAGGAACATTGTCATTTCTTATCAGACATGTTCATGTGCAGGGTTACATAGAGAAGCTTAACAGGAAAAAGCAAAACAGCAGGACATAAGCAGCAAAGTGTATGATTGACATTTTGAAGGTGTTTCCCTGTGGCTAAAATCTCACAGCAATTATATTTTATGTGCATGCAGAGCTGGTAAGAAATATGTAAGGATATCATATGCGACTAACAGAAAAACAGCGCCAGGCGGGATGGGCAATAGTAAGCACTAGTCAATTATTACTAAATGGAGCTCCTCTTATAGCAATGAAGCACATATTCTTTTCCGACTGATTATATATTCCCTCTTATCCTTTAAACCCCATTTCTGAGATATATATTTAACAAGAATTTGCACTATCACGCGTCTTAGTAGAGTACTATATACAGCATATCGCAAAAGTGAGTAGACCCCTCATATTTTTTTAAATGTTTGCTTATATTTTTTCATGGGAAAACACTGAAGATATGACACTGACACAATGTAAAGTAGTCAGTGTACATCTTGTCTAACTGTAAATTTGGTGTCCCTCTAAATAACTCAAGACACAGCCATTAATGTCTAAACCACTGGCAAAAAAAAAAATGGGTATGTGAAAATGACCAAAATGTGCCCTGACCCATCAACAATTTTCCCTTCCCAATGTCATGTGACTCAGTAGTGTTACAAGGCCTCAGGTGTGAATGGAGAGCAGATGTGTTAAATTTGGTGTTATCGCTCCTACACTCTCATACTGGTCACTGGAAATTCATCATGGCTCCTCATGGCAAAGAATTCTCTGAGGATCTTGGGGAAAAAAAAAAAAAGAATTGTTGCTCTATAGAAAGATGGCCTAGGTTCTAAGAATATTCCCAACACCCTGAAACTGAGTTGCAGCATGGTGGCCAAGACCATACAGCGGGTTAACAAAACAGTTTCCATTCAGAACAGACCTCGCCATGGTCGACCAAAGATGATGCACAAGAAAGCCCGCAAATAGTTTGCTGAAGACAAGCAGACTGTACTGTGATATAATGAAGCAGAGCATGATCCCCTCCCATCAGAAACTGGGCCACAGAGCAGTATTCCAACATGATAGCGACCTCAAACACACCTTCAAGATGACCACTGACTTACTAAAGAAACTAAGGGTAAAGTTGCTGGACTGTCCTAGCATGTCTCCAGACCTAAACCCTATTTAGCATCTCTGGGGCATCCTTAAATGGAAGGTGGAAAACCGCAAGGTCTCTAACATCCACCAGGTCCATGATGATGTCATGGAAGATGGAAGAGGATTCCAGGTGGCTCCTGTGAAGCTCTAGTGAACTCCATGCCCAAGAGAGTTTGACAGTACTTGAAAATAAAGGTGACCACACAAAATATTGACACTTTGTGCACAATTTCGCTGTTTTCACTTAGGGGTGTACTCACTTGTTGCCAGCGAATTTTACATTAATGGCTGTGTGTTGAGTAGTTTAGAGGGCACACCAAACTTACACTATTATACAAGCTGAACAATGACTACTTTGATACAATATAAAGTGTCATATCGTCAGTATTGTTCCATGAAAAGATATAATAAATAGTATTGAGCGAGGATTAAAATGCTCGGTACTCGAATCGAGCAAATCAGGGATGTTCGTCTCGCGTAATGAGTATAATGTAAGTCAATGGGAAACAAGCATTTTTCTGAAAGACCACTCCTCTTCCTGGGGGGACATGAAAATCACTGAAATGGATGGTAAGTGTGCTCAAATGGAATGGGAACAGCATGGGGAAGATGCCTGGACGCATCTTTGACTTTCTAGTATTACGCCACTTTTTCGGACTGACAATAAACCATACAAAACCAAAAATAAAATGGATTTTACAGACAAAAATGTTAAGAAACAATGTTTCCTGTATAATGATTAGTATGTAAGAGAAATTAAAAAATTATAACAAAAATGCTCCTCTACTTCTTATGCTATGTTCACAAGTAGCATTTCTACTTTTTTTAATTTCTCATTGCTTTTTAATGGTTAAAAAAAACATTCATCTGTAAATGTAATTTTGACATTTTATAGCCTTATCTGGGCATGTAGTGTATGTGACGTGGTTAGACACATCCTGTTTAATTTATGAAGGAGGGACTCTGAAACTCATAAATCCTATGCGGACAATGCAAGAACTGGTAAAAATTAGAAGGAAGGCCTCATACACAAAAAGGAGGGCCTCATACACATTCTGTTAAAATTATTAGGTTGTGGCACTCCAAAACTCATAAAGCCTATGCACTTGTAACGGGGTGCCAGGGGCGCCTCTGGGCTTGTAGTCGTGGCCCCTTCTGTCAGGCTTACCCCTGGCTCCGCCGTCACTATCGGGACGGGAGATGTCTTGGTGGGGCAGAGTGTGGTGGTGCAGATGTCGTCCGACGTATAAACACTCTCCAGGCATGGTTCGATGCAAATAAAAGACATTCTTTATTTCACAACTCTTTCCAAAAACCGGCAGTTACAGATGACTTCACGTTCTTTTCTTAGCTGGGGAAAGCCTGCCCTGACGTCTCCTCCAGTGGGGATGTGCCCGGCTACTCTACTTCACCTGGCTCCCACTTATGGCTACCCACAGCCCGGACCCACACCGGGACTGCTTCGCACTATGAGGTTCCGCCCGCTCCTTTTCTCTCCGGCTTCCCTGTTCTTCCAGCTCCCTTCTTTCTTTCTTTCTTTCTGCCCACTCAGCTCCACACTCTGCCCCTGGCTGTTTCTTCTCTCCCGTCCCGGACACAACTGCCTTCAGCACACACTTCCTTTCCCCCTAAGCTGCCGGCTCCTCCTCCCTCCTGTACAGTTTCTATGGGGACA
The DNA here is from genome assembly GCF_048569485.1 of Anomaloglossus baeobatrachus. Lineage (NCBI taxonomy): Eukaryota > Metazoa > Chordata > Amphibia > Anura > Aromobatidae > Anomaloglossus > Anomaloglossus baeobatrachus. The sequence continues at coordinate 485,420,794 of NC_134355.1, forward strand.
GCATTAACCACTTCAGAGAAAACCTGTGCTTCCTTGTAAGGGGTCTGCCCACCCCTTACATACCTCCCCTCTTTAAGCCTAAGCCTCCCGGCAAGGCACAAATCTAAAATCACATTTTAAAACTAAACAAAGTCATTTTAATGAAACTGCGAACATGTTCACCTGAGGGCACCCGCAAGGGCACACCAGTCCAGCGCCCGGAGTTCCTCCTGGAAGCTCCCGGTCTTAGTCGTGCCCGGAGGCCGTCGGCAGGCACTCCTGGTCTTAGTGGAGTTTCTGCCCGGAGGCTTTTGCAGCACTCCCGGTCTTAGACGTTAGCTGGCAGGAACACAACTCGGCAAAAATCTTCTTAACGACGCGGAGGGAGCCCCTGGCTCAGTCCACCATCAGGCTCTCTTCCGGGCTCAGCAACTTGAACGGTTACAAACAACACACCTTCTTCCGGCTCAAAACAACGCCGGTGTTGAACAAAAACAGGCCCGCCATCTTCCGGTCTTGAAAAGTCACTCCGGATGATATGCACGTTGCCATTCGGCTCGTTGGGCCTGCACGTACTCCGACAGGGACTGTCCGGGCAACCGGCGCAGCCTCCGGAAGGGCTCGTAGTTGGCGGGTTGCCCCAACGTCTCGGGTGGGAGAGTTCAGCTAGCACCGGTCTTTGCTGCGACCGCCGCCGGTATTGGCATTCCTCCCACTCGATTTCCTGTTGCCACTGTGCGGCCTCTTGTGTAGTGGGCCGCTCCGGTCCTCCTGGCACAGCCGGTAGGTTAAGGGTGGGTCCTTCCGCAGCCGCAGTCTGCTTCGGGCGTCCTCTGCCCAGGCTAGTCGCTACTAGTGCGGCTACCGCAGCTTGCTGTCTTCCTGGAGTCTCCATCTTGCTCGGAGTCAGCGTTTCTGGTAATGGCGTCGGGGTCAGTGGAGATGCTGGAGGAAGTGGAGGCGGGCTTACTTTTCCCGCTCTTGGGTATACTCCACCCCCAGTCTCACACATCAGGTCGACCCCTACGCGGCGGTTCTTCTTTTTCTCATGAACACCGCCCACTTCACATATCTTCCTTCGTGCCCTGGGACCGGCACCTCCCCTCTTTGGGCGGAGTACTCCGAACTTCTTTTTCGGCACCGGCCAGCCCCAGGCTCTTCTTTTGGCGCCAATTCTGCGCGCGCTTTGTGTCTTCACAGACAATGGCCATCTTGCCGCCATCTTGTGCCCGGTCCAACGCCTTAGGCACTTCTTCCTCTTCCCACCATGGGATCGGGACTCTTTTCCAATAATCTGGATCCAGTGTCCTCGGCATCACTTGATCTCCTTCTTCTTGGAGCGGGACCCCTTGCATATGATCCGGATCCTGCTGACTACGCCACATGTAACGGGGTGCCAGGGGAGCCTCTGGGCTTGTAGTCGTGGCCCCTTCTGTCAGGCTTACCCCTGGCTCCGCCGTCACTATCGGGACGGGAGATGTCTTGGTGGGGCAGAGTGTGGTGGTGCAGATGTCGTCCGACGTATAAACACTCTCCAGGCATGGTTCGATGCAAATAAAAGACATTCTTTATTTCACAACTCTTTCCAAAAACCGGCAGTTACAGATGACTTCACGTTCTTTTCTTAGCTGGGGAAAGCCTGCCCTGACGTCTCCTCCAGTGGGGATGTGCCCGGCTACTCTACTTCACCTGGCTCCCACTTATGGCTACCCACAGCCCGGACCCACACCGGGACTGCTTCGCACTATGAGGTTCCGCCCGCTCCTTTTCTCTCCGGCTTCCCTGTTCTTCCAGCTCCCTTCTTTCTTTCTTTCTTTCTGCCCACTCAGCTCCACACTCTGCCCCTGGCTGTTTCTTCTCTCCCGTCCCGGACACAACTGCCTTCAGCACACACTTCCTTTCCCCCTAAGCTGCCGGCTCCTCCTCCCTCCTGTACAGTTTCTATGGGGACAGCATTAACCACTTCAGAGAAAACCTGTGCTTCCTTGTAAGGGGTCTGCCCACCCCTTACACACTAAGCGCAGGGGCTGTTAGAAATTATAAGGCAGGACTGCAATACTGTACTGAGGGACAGCTGCCGCCTTCAGGTTGCGGAAAGCCTCAGTATCCACAAACCTAAATGGCAATATTTTTAGGGCAGTCCTGCAATGTAGCCGTTAAAGGTTTGGGGCTGTGGGTGGGTGGCTGAGTATTTCCGTTTCTGTTTCAAGGCCTGGGTTAGTGACAGCTGAACGCTGCACTGGGACAAGGAAGTGGACGTAGTTGCTGATGGACATTGGGAATATGCAACCACAGCTGCAGGGTGGAAGGCGACTACATCCTGGACAAGGCATTACCCAGTGTGTGTCACAGGGGAAGAGGCAGTGGTGTCACCCGCAGACACGGATTGTGGACCCAGGCATTCAGGCTACCTAGTCGAATAGTTGGATGACATGTGCTTGAGCATGCTGGTGTTGGTCAGGCTGGTAGTAGTCTGGCACTTGCTGAGCTTGATATGGCACATGTTGCAACTAACAGTTTTCTTGTCTCCTGTATTTTCTGTAAAAAAGCACCAAACTGGGGATTACCTAACCTTTGGCCTTGGAAATTGCTGCGTGTGGCTGTAATGTGGAACAGTTGCCAACCTTCTCCCTCTGGCCACCCCACTGTTTCTTCCTGCCTGTTGTGGTGCTGCAGAAACCTCACAGCCTGTGCTGCTCTGTTTATTCTGCTTGCCAGTTTGTATCATTGACTTCATCATCCACCACCTCAACTTCCACTTTTTCACTTTGATCCTCCTCTCGACTTGTTAACTTAACATGACTTGTTGGCAACTGTGTCTCATCATCATCCACCCTTGAGACAGTAAATGCCATTCCCCATGTCGGCTTCTTCTTACCATGGCTGCTTAAATATTTGGGCATCACCACACACAACCTCCTCATGTATCCCTTGAAACATGTGTACCGCTCCCGTAGCAGCAGCCGAGCTGCTCGGATCCAGAGCCGCGGTGGCTTGAGGGGGTCTCTGGGGTCCACGCGGACACTCGAATCAAAAAGGAGTGGGGGAGTATATACACAAGATTAGGAAAGTTTGTGATGCCACCCACGGTATGTGGTAAGATAGGGTACCACCGCTGCTGTTGGGGACTCCCAGTGGTGATGGTATAGCAGCAAGGTATCTTTAACCCATCCGTGGGTAGGGGGTGTTTGCCCCGGGAGGGGTGCCTGGTGATGGTGATGTAGGGGTGCCGTTGGGGTAGAAAAAGGGTTTTTTTTCAGTGTACTCACTCAGTCCAGAAATAATCACACCGACAGCTTGTAAACCAGAGTTCTGAGCACCACTGCAGATGGGAGGAAGCACGCTTGGGTCCGTGCCCTTGGTGTTAAGGTTAGTCTCTGACCCTTTCCTTGGCACCTGTGTTTTCTTCTTTGGACCCTCAAGCCTGAAACTTTTTGGGTCCCGCTCACCCATATGGCTAACGGAGTGAGCTTGCTCTCAGGGTTCACGCGTAGGATTTCTTTGGACTGTATTGGGAAAGTCCTATCCCATCGGTGCGCTAGTACACTGATTTTGGAGTGGGTTGGGGATGACACTTGAAGTCTTCACCCCCGTCGGGTAAATTACCAAAACGCGTGAAGCTACTTCCTGGCCTAGGGTACACGTACCCCGTCGTGCCCTGGCCCCTGCCCAGTGATAGCTCAAGGCCGCCGGCCGCCCTCCTCGGCAGTCCGTGCTCCCTGACACTATCCCCTGCGACCAGGGTTCCAGCTCCTACCAGGCCCAGACCAACGTCTGCCACCTAGTACTAAGGAGCCCTGCTCCGTCACCTCTCCTCCAAAGAGTCACTTCACCTCTTTCCTCTACCACTACCACTTCTCTTCTCCCTCACTTTCTCACTCCCCCTACCAACCCTCCATGTGGGCGGCCCTATTCCCTTCAGGCCCCCAATGGTGTGTCTGGTGGGTACAGTGTAAAGTGTTCCTAGGGTTTTGATTGGCTCAGCTGTTAGCAACACCAAAGGACCAGGACCCGTAACCAAGGAGAGTGGATACTGTGCTGAAGAGCAGATTGCACAATACCCTGTGATGACCTGATAGGCCAGGGCATCACACATGCATGGTGAGAGGCCAGAAGAAGCCATAAATGGAAAGGGAAAAAGCTCCTTGGAATGTTCAAGTGTGGGGTCACTTTTCTCCTGGGATTCGCCATGGTAGGAGGAAGGAAGATCAGGTTGACGATTATGTGGGCCAGACTCATGGCCAGTGAGACTGGACTGTGTGGAAGAAAGGGTGGTGGTGGGAAACAGATTGGAAGTATTATCTGCTATCTTCAACAGTGGTGTCCCACACCCCCCTGTAAAGTAGGACAGGAAGCTAGATTTTGATGATGCATGGGTATGGTGTGCTCTCGCAGCAGGGCCAATTTTCACTGGCCCAGGAGCTAAGAGCAGTATTATTATAGAATAGAATTTATTTGAATTAGCCCTGAAAAGGACTGTTGGTTGTCCGTGGCAGCACCAAGGACTGTAAAGCAATGAACCCTACCTAAATGCTTCAAATGCACTATCCTTAATTCAGAAGCTAACCCTACACTAATTTCAGACTAAGAGTGCTATCATTATATAAATATCATTGAGCAATGATCTGTAAAACACATTATGTGAAAAGGACTGTTGCATGTACAGGGCAGCAGCAAGGACTATAATATAATGAACCCTGCCTAAATGCCTCTAATATACTATCCTTGCTCCAGAAGCTAACTCTACACTAATTGAAGACTAATAGTGGTATTATTATAGAATAAAATTTAGTTGAATTAGCTCTGAAAAGGACTGCTGGTTGTACGTGGCAGCACCAAGGACAGTAACGAAATGAACTCTGCATAGATGCTTCTAATACACTATCACTACTCCAGAAGCTAAGCCTACACTAATTACAGCTATGAGCAGTATTATTATAGACTAATAGAATAGAATCTGTTGAATTAACCTTGAAAAGTACTGTTGGTTTAATATTGCACCAGCAGGTAATGAAACACAATGAACTCTGCCAAAATGCCTCTAAGGCCGGAGTCACATTTGTGAGAGACTCACGCGAGTCTCGCATCGCATCACACGGCACAGCCGCACACTCTCCTGACAGGAACAGGTCGACTGCATGTATTTCTATGCAGCTGATATGCTCCTGTCCAGAGAGCAGCAAGCCGTGCTAGGTGATGCCATGTGAGACTCGCACAAGTCTCTTGCAAATGTGACTTCGGCCTAAAACACAATCCCTACTCCAGAAGCTAGCTCTACACTAATTGCAGTTAAGAGAGGTATTATTATAGAATAGAATCTATTTGGTTTAATGTTGCACCAGCAGGTACTGTAACGCAATAAACCCTGCCTAAATGCTTCTAATACACTATCCCTACTCTAGAAGATAAACCTACACTAATGGCAGCTAAGAGTGATATTATTAGAGAATAGAATCTCAACATGCAGATAGACCCCTAAGTTAATCATACCAGCTGGAGATATACCACACCTTAATTTAATATAACTTACAGTAGCTTACTTTTGTAGCATTAAGTCACAAGCCTTAAGGTCCAGTCACACTAAACAACTTACCAGCGATCCCAACAACGATAGGGATCGCTGGTAAGTTGCTAGGAGGTTGCTGGTGAGATGTCACACTGCGACGCTCCAGCGATCCCACCAGCAACCTGACCTGGCAGGGATCGCTGGAGCGTGGCTACACAAGTTGCTGGTGAGCTCACCAGCAACCAGTGACCAGCCCCCAGCGCCGCGTGGAAGATGCTGCGCTTGGTAACTAAGGTAAATATCGGGTAACCAACCCGATATTTACCTTGGTTACCAGCTCACGCAGCTACACGTGCAGAGAGCAGGGAGCAGCGCACACTGAGCGCTGGCTCCCTGCTCTCCTAGTACAGCACACATCGGGTTAATTACCCGATGTGTGCTGCAGCTAAATGTGCACAGAGCAGGGAGCAGCGCACACCGCTTAGCGCTGGCTCCCTGCTCTCCTAGTACAGCACACATCGGGTTAATTACCCGATGTGTGCTGCAGCTAAATGTGCACAGAGCAGGGAGCAGCGCACACTGCTTAGCGCTGGCTCCCTGCTCTCCTAGCTACAGCACACATTGGGTTAATTAACCCGATGTGTCCTGCAGCTACATGTGCACAGAGCAGGAGTCGGCACTGACAGTGAGAGCGGTGGAGGCTGGTAACAAAGGTAAATATCGGGTAACCAAGGACAGGGCTTCTTGGTTACCCGATGTTTACATTGGTTACCAGCCTCCGCAAAAGCCGGCTCCTGCTGCCTGCACATTTAGTTGTTGCTGTCTCGCTGTCACACACAGCGATCTGTGCTTCACAGCGGGAGAGCAACAACTAAAAAATGGCCCAGGACATTCAGCAACAACCAACGACCTCACAGCAGGGGCCAGGTTGTTGCTGGATGTCACACACAGCAACATCGCTAGCAACGTCACAAAAGTTGTTCGTTAGCAGCGATGTTGCTTAGTGTGACGGGGCCTTTACTTAAACATTTGCAATAATTGCTTTTCATTCTTTAAGTCCAAATAAAACAGATCTGCCACATGTAAGATAACACAATGTATATCTAATTTATAGCCACAGATAGCATAAACAGCAAAAACTACAAGTTCTGAATTGAATCCAATTAAGCAAATATGTAGGATAACGCAATGTAAATATTAACAGTCACAGGTAGGGAGACAAGGTGGCTGTTCTCCAATTAACATATAAAAACAATACAGTATGTTAGCAGAGATGAATAGTTACTGAGCCGCACTAGACAATATGTGGATATAGCAGTGGTGAGTTTAGAAACAATGATTAGCTTTTACTCCCTGAGGGGATTGCTCTTACCCCTAGGGGATGAATGGAATCTATTTCAATTACCTTGAAAAGTACTGTGCCTCATAAAGGCTGCTTTGACATAGCGCTTTTACTTACGTTCAGTGGTCCCATCGGGGCATCCGTCCAAACCGCCCCTCCCCCACCCCACAAAACGTGTTTCGGACGCATGCGCCAACAGGGTCATTGACTATAATGGAGCAGACTCCGTTAGCGTGTGCTTTGTCTTGCACCATTTTCGGGCATATACGTTTTCTGCAGGCAGACACCAAAATGTAGTCAACTAGGTGGTTCAGACGGATGCCCCCGATGGGACCACTGAACGTAAGTAAAATCGCAATGTGAAAGGGCCCTAACACACTATCCCTTCTCCAGCGGAAACTCTGCCTAAGCTATTACTGGACAGAAACCAAAGACAAAATGCGATCAAAGCCCAATTTATAAATGTGAAAAAACTTTATTTAAACAGGTGAGGGTGTGACGCGGTGGGTGAATGGCATCCCTGATCACTGGGGCAACGCATGCGTCACAGATCCGCCTACCGGGTGTGATTGGGTGATTGTCTCTTTTTAAACTCCCACTTCCCCTTCTGACACCGCTCCCTGACGAAGGCTCTTCAGCCAAAACGGCCATCGGGGTGGAATGCTTATCCTCGTGGCTTCCCTGACCTGTTATTATAATGATTTCTATGGTGTCTGCCCAGTATAGCAATATAGTGTGGTCTATTGTAAACGAACAAAAAAGTCCAGCTCACCCCAATATAAAGATGTGTTCCTGAGACGGTGCACGGATGGAAGGCAAATCCACAGCATCTAGGTAGGTAATGAAAATCCAGCAATTGCGTCCAGTAAAATAAAAACTTCGACTTTTATTTCAACAAGGTTAAAAGTGATAAAACCAATTCACATGAATGGAAAGGAAGACGCGTTTCGGACAGTGTATGTCCTTAGTCATCTAACATCATGAGTGAACACACAAATGTTTTATAGCCAAAAAGAAACATGTGACAACCAATCACCTGGACAGCTGATTACATTGGCTAAACATGCACCAAGCACAACACATATGTGGAATAAAGACTGATTGATCACTATACAATATAAACAGAAACCTGTAAGGTCTGAGAAAAAAAAAACTTTAGCGAACCACAAATGATCAATTTTGATAAATATTATTCAGTTTGTTTCTCAAATTTAACCCAAAGGGCATCCTAGTGCCTAAGTCAAAGATCCATTTTGCCTCTTTTAAATGCAATATAGACACAGGATTTCCTCCTCTCTTAGGTAAAAAAATCTGTTCAATAGCATTGACCCTGAAGGAGTCCACATTGCCACTGTGCACATTGATAAAGTGCTGAGAGGCACCTGATGGGCTTCTGCTACTGATGTTTTTTATATCATAGAGATGTTCAGAAATCCTGCGTCTTAATGTGCGATTTGTACTACCTACATATTGTACATCACAGGAGGTGCAGGTAATCAAATAAATTACCCCACTGGATCCACAATTGATAAAGGTTTTAATATTAAATTCTTTTTTTGATGTACAAGAAAACATTTTTTTTGTATTGTACGTATGTTTGCACAAACCGCATAATTTGTGTCCACACTTGTAGGACCCAGTAGTGGAAAGCCACGTTCTTGCATTGTTGTTTTTATTCTGAGAAATTTTGTTCAAGTGGTCACTGGGAGACAAAATCGAACCTATGGTGCGGTTTCTTTTGGAAACAAACTTTACACCATCCCCTAGAATGTTTTTTAAGGTATTATCGATAGTCAAAATGGGCAAGAATTTTTTTACAATATTAACTATAGAAAAATAATCTTTGCTAAATTTAGTAGAAAAGACTACCGAATTGGAGGATGTTTTTTCAGAAAAGGTTTTTTTCATCAAATACTGATCTCTGCTTTTTTCATTGGTTTTGTCCATGGCTTTTTTTTATAATTGAACTAGAGTAACCTCTGTTTTTGAATCTGCTGGCAATTCGATCACATTCAGCCCCAAAAGCAGCCTCAGATGTACAACAACGTTTAGCTCTAATAAATTCCCCAGTGGGTATATTATTGACAACGTGTTTGGGGTGGCAGCTCCGGGCATGAAGGAGTGAATTGCCAGCAGACAATTTTCTGTAAACCGTACAATCGATTTTTTGAGTAGCAGTATTAGATGAGAAAAACACATCCAAAAAAGAAATTTTATTTGGGTCATGTTCATACGTAAACCTGAGATTATAGGGGTTATTTCTAATATAGAACATGAAATTGTCCAAGTAAGGAGTGTCTCCATCCCAGATGATGATGACATCATCTATGTATCTCAAAAAAATAATGATGTTCTTAATAAAGGGATTATTGACAGAAAAAATATATTCTTCTTCCCACCAGGAAAGAAAAATATTTGCAAGTGATGGAGAAAAACGAGCACCCATTGCACAGCCTTGTAGCTGGATATAGAATTCACCCAAAAATACAAAAAAAATATTTTCCAGCAAAAACCTAGTGACCTCCAGTATAAAATACTGAAGGTCATCAGAATAGTTGCTGTATTTGTGTAAAGAATGTTTTAGAGCAAGAATAGCCAGATCGTGTGGAATGGAAGTGTACAGGCTCTGAATATCACAGGTCACGCAGCTATATTGCTTCTGCCAGGAAAAATCTGAAAAAACATTAAGAATGTGTTTAGTATCCTGAATATAGCTGGGTGACACATGAGACAGAGCCTGCAACCTGACATCCAACCACTCAGAGAGGTGTTCAAGCAATGAATTGATGCCAGACACAATGGGCCTGAAACTAGGTGGGAACAGACCCTTATGGGTTTTGGGCAGGGCATGGAAGAGCGGTATAGAAGGAAATTCTGGGTTAAGAAACTCAATTTGTTTCTGATTTAATATGCCCAGATGAAAACCCTCCTCCAAAATGCGAACAAGAGCAGATCTAATCACTTCCGTAGGATTATTTGGGATTTTTTTATATGTAGTATTGTCATTTAACATATTAAGAAGTGTCCTTTCATATAATGTCCAATATCTAATACAGTCACTGAACCGCCCTTATCAGAGCCCCTAATGATGATGTGGTCATTGTCCCGCAGTTCCTGTAAGGCAGACCTCTCAGCAGCAGATAAATTAGATCTAATATTAACATAAGTTTTAGAAAGTTCAATCACCGTATTTTTCGCTTTATAAGACGCACTTTTCCTCCCAAAAATTTGAGAGGAAAATGGGGGGTGCGTCTTATAAAGCGAATATAGCAGTACCTGGGGATCCTGTCTGTGCGGTGATCGGGCGGCCGGGTGCCTGGGGCTGCGTGCAAGCGGCCGGGTACCTGTGCTTGCGTGCGGTGGCAGCCGGGTACCCGTGGCTGTGTGCGGGCGGCGGGCGGCGTCTGTGTGCGGGCAGCGGCCGGGTGCTGTGTGTGGGCAGCGGCTGTGTGCTGTGTGCAGGCGGCGGCTGTGTCCAGGCGGCGGTCGGCGGCCGGGTGCTGTGTGCGGGCGGCGGCTGTGTCCAGGCGGCGGTCGGCGGCCGGGTGCTGTGTGCGGGCGGCGGCTGTGTCCAGGCGGCGGTCGGCGGCCGGGTGCTGTGTGCAGGTGGTGGCTGTGTCCAGGCGGCGGCCGGGTGCTGTGTGCGGGCGGCGGCTGTGTCCAGGCGGCGGTCGGCGGCCGGGTGCTGTGTGCGGGCGGCGGCTGTGTCCAGGCGGCGGTCGGCGGACGGGTGCTGTGTGCGGGCGGCGGCTGTGTCCAGGCGGCGGTCAGCGGCCGGGTGCTGTGTGCAGGCGGCGGGCGTGTGCGGGCGGCGGCTGTGTGCGGGCGGGGGTCGGCGGCTGTATGCGGGCAGCGGCCGGGTGTTGTGTGCGGTTAGCAGACGGGGGCTGTGTGCGGGCAGCGGCCGGGTGCCTGTGCGGGCGGCAGATGGCTGCCGCCCGCACGCAAGCACAGGTACCCTTGGATGAGAGCTCCATCTGCGCAGGCGCCATTATTTGAACCGGGACCGCGGACACTGGGACACTCACTGCAGCGGCCTGCTGCATGACTCACCCGCCGTCGCCGACGCTGCTGCTGCCGCCACCACCACCACCTTGGGCCCCGCGGCTCCTACCATCATGGATCCCCCGGCTCCTGCCACCCTGGACGCCGCTGCCACTGACCCGCCGTGCCTGCCAGCAAATCCGCTGCCTCCTGTGACCCCGCTTCACCACCACTGCTGCCCCCCTCCGGTAAGAGAACACCGGATTATAAGATGGACCCCATTTTTCTTTTTTTTTACCTTTTTTTATGTCTAAGTTTGGGGTGCGTCTTATAATCCGGTGCGTCTTATAAAGCGGAAAAATACGGTAATTCTTTTTCAACTACATTTTGAAAATCATCCATAGCCTGACATTTGGATTGTATGGGGTAATATTTAGTGTTTGGAACTCTGCTGGAAAAATGACTATCCTGCAGTGTTTGAATAACACCCCCAGAGTCAGAAAAATCACGTAGATGCTGCAGAGAGATCTGTTCTGTAAAGGAAGTGGGGACAAAAGCAACATCATCATCAACACTGCTAGATGGCAAATCAATATCATTTTCATCAAAAAAATGTTTTTTTACTGTTAACCTGCGAATAAATTTGTTAACATCGAGCAGTGTTTCAAAGACATCAAATCTGGTAGCAGGACCAAAATTAAGTCCTTTACTCAAAACCGCAATGTGGTCATCAGTCAGAATAGTAGCAGACAAATTCAAAACCGTGAGATGTAATTCATTCAATATTTCCCCCGTCTGGTGCGGTGGTGATACATTCCGTCTATAGGCATGTTTAGATCCTGCTCTTCGTAGTCATTTCCTTTTCCTTTGGAATTTCTCTGAGGCTTGCTCGGGTAGTTTTTTGAACTACCTGATTGAGGTGCAGATGAATTACCAGCAATAGAAGCATCAGAATCAGATATATCTGTGGTGTAATCTGACGAGTCCATCTCTGTTGATGAAAAACTGACTCTGGTACCATTGTCCTTATATTTTTTGTTATTATTATGTTTCAAAATTGATCTGGGTCCAAATGGACGTCTGATCCTGTTAGCAGGCCAATTATATACCTGATTATTCTCAAAGTCCACAGTATCGCGTTTAAATTTTTTCTCTTTGATGGTAGTAATGGCATCCTCCAATTTGGACAAATTCATATTAATTTTACCTTTTAAAGTCCCAAATGTTTCATTTGTGGAAAATTTGGATAAATCAGTCTCTATTTTTTTATATGATCATCTAGTTCTTTCAATTTGATACTTTCTTTGTCCACAATAAGTTGTATCAATTTCAGAGAGCACTCAGATAAAACCGCATCCCAAGATTTTAAAAAATCAGGACCATAATCAGTGGTGGGACGTTTTCTGATACGTAACCCTCTAGGAATCATGGAGTTGTCAGAGTATGCCGATAAGATTTTATGGTCCCACCATACTTTAAGCCGTGTGGTCATTAGTTTCTCCAATTCCCACATGAGGGAGTTAAGTTCATTTTGTTGTTCAGGGATATTGCAGTTGTTTTTGCTCATAAAGATATTAGCAGCCTTGTCCAGACGACTGCGGTTGTTGACATTGAAAAACTCATCATCAAAGTGCGAAGTGTCTTGAGTCATAATAATATCTCAATCCAAACCGTATATTCAGTGAAGTTTATATAAATGTCATATCCTCATATATAAACGGTGGAGAGAAGTAGGGGAGAACGTGTAGCCACAATAAGTAAATGAACAAAAAAGTCCAGCTCACCCCAATATAAAGATGTGTTCCTGAGACGGTGCACGGATGGAAGGCAAATCCACAGCATGTAGGTAGGTAATGAAAATCCAGCAACTGCGTCCAGTAAAATAAAAACTTCGACTTTTATTTCAACAAGGTTAAAAGCGATAAAACCAATTCACATGAATGGAAAGGAAGACGCATTTCGGACAGTGTATGTCCTTAGTCATCTAACATCATGAGTGAACACACAAATGTTTTATAGCCAAAAAGAAACATGTGACAACCAATCACCTGGACAGCTGATTACATTGGCTAAACATGCACCAAGCACAACACATATGTGGAATAAAGACTGATTGATCACTATACAATATAAACAGAAACCTGTAAGGTCTGAGAAAAAAAAACAAAAAAATCGATTGTACGGTTTACAGAAAATTGTCTGCTGGCAATTCACTCCTTCATGCCCGGAGCTGCCACCCCAAACACGTTGTCAATAATATACCCACTGGGGAATTTATTAGAGCTAAACGTTGTTGTACATCTGAGGCTGCTTTTGGGGCTGAATGTGATCAAATTGCCAGCAGATTCAAAAACAGAGGTTACTCTAGTTCAATTATAGAAAAAGCCATGGACAAAACCAATGAAAAAAGCAGAGATCAGTATTTGATGAAAAAAACCTTTTCTGAAAAAACATCCTCCAATTCGGTAGTCTTTTCTACTAAATTTAGCAAACATTATTTTTCTATAGTTAATATTGTTAAAAAATTCTTGCCCATTTTGACTATCGATAATACCTTAAAAAACATTCTAAGGGATGGTGTAAAGTTGGTTTCCAAAAGAAACCGCACCATAGGTTCGATTTTGTCTCCCAGTGACCACTTGAACAAAATTTCTCAGAATAAAAGCAACAATGCAAGAACGTGGCTTTCCACTACTGGGTCCTACAAGTGTGGACACAAATTATGCGGTTTGTGCAAACATATGTACAATACAAAAAATGTTTTTTCTTGTACATCAAAAAAAGAATTTAAAGGGAACCTGTCATCAGAAATTTAGCTATAAAGCTAAAAGTTCCCACCTCTGCAGCTCCTGGGCTGCATTCTAGGAAGCTTCCTATAGTTTTTTTGGCACCTTTTATACCAAAATAAACACTTTGTAAACTGGTACCTTTTCGTATGCAAATTTCTAAAATCGTCCATGGGGGCGGGCTGCCTGGGGTCCGTTGCTGTCCTCCTGCAGATTTACGCCGCCCCCGAACGCTGAATTTCAAAGATCAGGACGCCGCCCCTGGGTGCCCGTGGTCCCGCGCATGCGCTGTTCCACTGTAGCGGTGCCGTGCACTGCGTGCACGTGTGACCGCTAGTGACGCTTTGCGCGGGCACGAGGTTATGGGCGGCGCTGTGAGTGTCATCAGTAAGTGCCGCCCATAACCTCGTGACCGCACTTTCCCCTATGACTCCAGCGTTATGCGCAAGCGCTCTCTGGCCTGATGCCCGGACGTCCCCTCCTTCCCATCCTGCTCAGCAGCAGGAAATAGATGGGAAGGAGGGGACGTCCGGGCATCTGGCCAGCGAGCGCTTGCGCATAACGCTGGAGTCATAGGGGAAAGTGCGGTCACGAGGTTATGGGCGGCACTTACTGATGACACTCACAGCGCCGCCCATAACCTCGTGCCCGCGCAAAGCATCACTAGCAGTCACACGTGCACGCAGTGCACGGCACCGCTACAGTGGAACAGCGCATGCGCGGGACCACGGGCACCCAGGGGCGGCGTCCTGAGCTTTTGAAATTCAGCGTTCGGGGGCGGCGTAAATCTGGAGGAGGACAGCAACGGACCCCAGGCAGCCCGCCCCCATGGACGATTTTAGAAATTTGCATACGAAAAGGTACCAGTTTACAAAGTGTTTATTTTGGTATAAAAGGTGCCAAAAAAACTATAGGAAGCTTCCTAGAATGCAGCCCAGGAGCTGCAGAGGGGGGAACGTTTAGCTTTATAGCTAAATTTCTGATGACAGGTTCCCTTTAATATTAAAACCTTTATCAATTGTGGATCCAGTGGGGTAATTTATTTGATTACCTGCACCTCCTGTGATGTACAATATGTAGGTAGCACAAATCGCACATTAAGACGCAGGATTTCTGAACATCTCTATGATATAAAAAACATCAGAAGCAGAAGCCCATCAGGTGCCTCCCAGCACTTTATCAATGTGCACAGTGGCAATGTGGACTCCTTCAGAGTCAATGCTATTGAACAGATTTTTTTACCTAAGAGAGGAGGAAATCCTGTGTCTATATTGCATTTAAAAGAGGCAAAATGGATCTTTGACTTAGGCACTAGGGTGCCCTTTGGGTTAAATTTGAGAAACGAACTGAATAATATTTATCAAAATTGATAATTTGTGGTTCGCTAAAGTTTTTTTTTTTTTTTTCTCAGACCTTACAGGTTTCTGTTTATATTGTATAGTGATCAATCAGTCTTTATTCCACATATGTGTTGTGCTTGGTGCATGTTTAGCCAATGTAATCAGCTGTCCAGGTGATTGGTTGTCACATGTTTCTTTTTGGCTATAAAACATTTGTGTGTTCACTCATGATGTTAGATGACTAAGGACATACACTGTCCGAAACGCATCTTCCTTTCCATTCATGTGAATTGGTTTTATCGCTTTTAACCTTGTTGAAATAAAAGTCGAAGTTTTTATTTTACTGGACGCAGTTGCTGGATTTTCATTACCTACCTACATGCTGTGGTCTATTGTAACCCTATGTTAGTGTCGCGGGCGGAGGGGTCGGGAGTGAAAAGGGGGAGGTTTGGTGGTGGGATGTCGGTTGTGACGCCACCCACGGGTTGTGGTGATGGTGGGCACCACCGCTGCTGGTGACGGTGGATTCCGGGAGCGATGGTAGAGAGCAGCTAAGGTGTTGACCCCTCCGTGGGTAGGGGCTGTTGGTCCCGGAGCCCCGGTTGGAGAGTAGGGAGGAGGGGATAGGTGCAGGTGCCGATGCGGGGAGGCAGCGTTACGGTGCAGCGCTGTGCCGGATGGCACTGGTGTACTCACTCAGGTAGTCAAGAACAAAGTCTCTGGTAAACCAAATGGCTGGATGGACGGGGCCCGCAGTCAGCTGCGGTATCTTCGCTCTCCCCGGACCGGTTGATGGTGGCTGTCGTTCCCTGCACCTATGTGTAAGTCTTTGACCCCTATGGATTCCCACGGGTAGTCCACTCCCTGGCTTGTACGTGTTGGGAGAGCCCGTTTTGCCCGCAGGCGCTGGCCCTTGGATCTCTGGCTGTTGGCGGTGGCTTTTATCCGGACGGGTTTGGCTGTTGCCTTCTGACAGGACTTGGTTGGGAATGAACCCCTGAGGTCCAGACCGTAATCAGAGAATTTGACCGTTACGGCGGCTTCCGAGCCTAGTCGGGGTCTGAGTACCCTGCCTTGGTGCTTGGCTTCAATCCGCTCCCCGGTTTGTTACCTGCGGGCCACTGCCCGACCCCGGTCCTACGGTTCCGCAGACCTCCACTAACTCCTGCAGACAGCCACCACCGTCTGCCGACCTTGCTGATGGTGCCTGGGCTCCGACCCAGACACACAAGGTCTCTCCTTCTCTCTCTACCACCTCTCCACTTCAACTCCAAAACTAAACTGACTAATTTTCCTGCCTCCGTGCCTGTGAACTCCTCGGTGGGTGGGTCCAACGGCCTGGCTCCGCCCCACCGGGTGTGAACATCAGACCCTGGAGGGAGGCAACAAGGGTTTTGTTTGATGGGTGTTCCTGACCAGGGGAAGGGGTGTGTGTGCATGTGATGTTATTCTGTGACCCCTGGGGTCCAGGGCATCACATTAGATTCTTACGTTGCAGGCCTAATGATTATGTATATCATATATGCCCCGCTGTTATGTACAGTGACTACTAATACTTTACATTGTGTACCAACTACCATGTCATCCATATGGTGGTTACATCTGTTTACTATGTAAATATTTATTTAGTGACATCAATTGGTTTAACAATGATACATAGTAAGTAATCATTTGCCTTTTCTACCTTGGGTTCCCCCTGGAATATTCGTCCTACATTGTTGGTTTGTGCCACGTGTCTCCAACTCACCTGTTTAAATAAAGTTTTTTCACATTTATAAATTGGGCTTTGATGGCATTTTTTCTTTGGTTTCTGTTCATGTTGCAGCGATTTGCCCTGGTCCATTTCATATACAATTTTGTATTTAGATAGCATTTACATTTATTGTCATGTTAAAACTATGGATTGGCTGTTGATTTTTTGTAAGCTATCACTGGGTACTGTGAGCCGAGCGCATGACATCACCAGGTTTTATATAGACTCGATGACACTATGCATCCAGCCATACACAGTAATGCCAGTAGCCAACATGGCTACAGCATTACCGTGATTGGCAGGCAATCCGTGCATGTTTAGCTTCTGAAAAACAGCCAGGAAACATGCGGGGTGGAGACTCGAACATGAGACCCGAGTTCCTGGATACTCGATCGAGTACCAAGTATCTCAAGCACCCCAGTGCTGATCGAGTATGGAGTAGTTGAGAAGACACTCGCCCATCACTAGTAATAAACTATTTACAAAATTTGAGGGGTGTACTCACTTTTGTGATATTCTGTACATGCCATATGTACTTTTATACTGATTTGGTAACCATCAGGATCATGTTACATGCAAAGGAGAATGGGAGAACTGTCTAAGAAACAAAGGAATCTTTAAAATTAATATTTATGAAATGCATTAAGACGATAAATAGTCCACTTTAGTAATGTACATTAGCTATTCCTTTGTTGTCATATCGACAGTACATGCCAATTGCTATGCTTGGAGGAAAGTGACCAAAAAAGTCCACATTTGAAGTAGAGGTGCCGTTTTGGGGCAGGAAGTAGTATATAATGCATAGTTTAGATTGGCAAGCTCAGAGAGTCTCTTTAAGGCCTGCGCCACACATCCGTGCCTCCGGTACGTTTTTGGCATTTTTTGCACGTACCGGAGACACGTGCTGATGTTGACATACTATTTTTAATCTAAAAAGCCTCACGTCAGTGTTTGCGCACGGAGCGTGTGTCCGTTCCGTGCGTACGTTTGTGCGTGTCGAAAAAGCGCTGACATGTCCGTTTTCCACCGGCATCACGTCCTCACGGATCCATTAAATCCTATGGGTCCGTGTTTACACGTACGTGATACGGATGGCCTCCGTATGCTATCCGTGTGGTCCGTGTCCGTGTTTTAATTAGAAAGTTTGTTACACTCTGAAATACTTTCAGGTGGCGTTGCTAACATATTTTTTTGCACAAAACTAACTGTGCATTTGCAGAAGGAGTGAGCAAGCAAGAAGTTGGAGTTCTGTGTATTGCAAGATCTATTTTGAGCAAACTTTCGTCTTCGAAATATAATAATGGCACCACGGGTGGACACGGAGAAACTTATAACAGCTGTCGAGACTCACCCACCATTATGGGATACACGTGTAGATGGTTACCATGACCGACTGACAGTTGATCGCCATTGGAATCAAGTAGCTGAGGAAGTGTACCCCAATAATGCATGGTCTAGATGTTCTCCTGCAACGCGTGCTAAATATGGTAAGTTTTTGTATTTTGTTATATTTTTTTATTTAATATCTATATTTGGATTTATTCATACTTTCAAACTGTGATTGTTTTGGCATAGTTATGTTGTCTTTTAGTGTAAAATCCTATGAGAAGATTTGGTGTATGTACTACTCAATATATTGAGTTCCTGTACACTTTTTTCATAGTATCACCAAACTTTCATCAGTGTCAAAAATCGAAGTATACTTAAATTTGTAATCTGACTTGGAATTCCTCATGAATTTACTTAATTAACTGATTAAACTGTCATGTGTTTTAAAATTCCCTGTTGTATTAGTCAAAATTTAGTATCACACTTGAAAATTTTTTTTTTTTTTTTTTTTTTTTTAAAAAAAATTGTTTAAAATGACATGTCAATATCATTACCTAGATGTATCAAATAATATTTCGAGTAATTTTTAGCCAAATGTCATTGCAAAAACACCGAATTATAATTTAAATATAGATGACAATGACTTAAAATATAATTATTCAGAAATATTATTTGGTTTTGTGTGAATGTCTAAACATGTTTTTGAATGAAGAATATCTAAATAAATTAAATTTCATCCTAAGTATTTGACCAACATAATTGTGTTAAATTGTATATTAAATTTCGCAAACATTATTTAAATTAATGTGTGCAGATTTATGGAGAATGTTGCAAGTGACATATTTGTTAATTTTCCCCAGTTGACTTGGTAAAAAGGCGTTGGCGTTCAGCCCGTGATCAGTACCGAAGGGAGTACAACCCTATGCCATCCTCATCCAGCCAAGGCCGCAAACGCAGATATGTCTACTATGAACAAATAAGCTTCCTAGCACCCATCTTAGAAGTTACACAGTAAGTTGTTTTTTTTTTTAAAAAAAAAAAAATTAAACCCCTGAAGAAAATTGGACAAACATAAATGTTAAGATTGTAATATGTTTTTACATTTCTTATAGAACGGAGGATAATCTTGACGAATCAGATGATGAACCAACAGCAGGTCCCTCTGCTACAGCCACCTCAGCATCAGAACAAGAACTTGCCAGAGAAGACATTGAAATTCCTGAGACTCAACAAGATGCAGCAACTGAATCACATGAGGGTGGGACAGAGAGTGCACAAACCAACACCCAAGGCTCATCAACGCAACAAACAAACACACCAGCTACACAAGCAACACAAACAAATGTACTTCCACGTTTTGCACCACAACCTCTACGTGCAAGAAGAATCCGCAGACCTGAGGAAATGAGATCCTTACCGGAAATAATTGACACACGCATTATTCACATAATGAACACTTTAATTCCAGAAACAGATGCTGAGCGTTTTTGTCGCTCTTTATCAACTAGCTTAACCAAAATTCCTTCAGATAGGCAGGAACGTGTAAGAGCTGCTATGCTGACCCTACTGTCAGCTAGTCAGGCAGAACAGGAACCAGTGAGAGTGTATGAGGCCATAGAAAATTGGCGTACCATTATGCAACAACATACAGTCCCAAACACAACAGACAATCAAAATACAATTTCAACACAAACAACAATGGCAACTGTAATAGTCAATAATCCACTATTACAACAATCTGGACAACCTTCAATGGCTTCAAGTACGTTATTCCCAACACCAATTAGACAAGGGTATGTTGCAACCAATACTGGTGCCTTAAGCACAGTACAAAGTGCTACCTCTCAGCAACCCTTGAACTATATGAATTTACAACCAACTCAAACTAGTAGTTACTTTACTCAACCCACAAATATTGGTGGTTTACCTAATTTGTTTCCAGGTTCAACATACCCACAATCATTCATGATGCCTCATTATCCAATCTCAACTATGTTACCTACACCACACTTACAAACATCAGTCAACTATCCTCAAGGTCAACAACATACACACACACAATACCCAATTACCCATGTAGATCCACAGGTCTACTCAACCACAGGCAATGTGTTGGGACAAACCAGCATGCAACAGACTGTTCCACACACTACTGTAGCTAGTAATAGGAATGTTGTTCAGCAAACAACTGTTTCCATTCCTGAAAATACCATTTCTGAGGCCACACAAAACAACATACTCAGCAACACTCAGGTTACTTCACTAGAAGATCTTGTTGACTTGTGATGCACATTTTTGCTAATCTTAACAATCAAACAACAAATCTGATGAATGTGTCAAAATGTTAAAAAAGAGGGATTTCCAAAAATGTGCAAACTCTGAGTTGAAAAGATTTAAAAAAAATGTGTGATTATACTTAGTGACGGATCACATATATGTTTTATGGCCTTTATGTTTGGAAATGTATTAACACATTTTTACCCAACCAATTTGATGGTTAGATTAGTTCTAATATTCTGAAAACACAGCTTACAATTTTTTGGTCTATGTCAATGTCCAACATGATAGCAACTTAATTGGCCGACATTTTTGAACATTGTAAGCAATGCACACATTTTCTTTACAATGACTCTTGTATGTAAAGTATATTTTGTATGTTATGAAGATTAGCATTAAAATTAACATTTTGAAAAATTTAACACAAAATGAACAATATGTACATTTTTAATGTGGATGTGAAAAAATAACATCCTTAATTTATGGATTAATATGCTTATTCGTAATAAAAGATTATGTTTTTGAAGAAAAGAAACATGTTTATTTTTGATATTTATTAATAATATAGCATTTTTTCATTAGACGATTAACATTATTAATGTTGTAAGTTAGAAATAAGTTTCCTAAAACATGATAGTAACACAGAAATGTACATACACATACATACAACATTCACAAAACCATGTTGCTAACAGAAATGTCAGTTTATGAATAACGCATTTCCCCTTTAATACTTGTTTGATTTAAGCTCTGAGATGTTGAGAAAAATTAACCAAGTTCCTATAATAAAATAATTTTATATTTTTATCAACAAAAAACCATCACAATCTTAACAATCATCACTATTATTATTATCATCAAAACAATTAAAGTAATCAGTAAATAAATTTCTAATTTGTAAACCAGATGTCACGGAATTATGAGACATAGGTTCACCTGTGGGATTAACAACATGGTTTATCTGAAATTCATCATCCACATAAGTTCCTCCTTCATGTATCCGACAGTAATTGTGAAGCACAATGGTAGCCTTGAGTACAGATGTGACAAAGGTTGGCTGCAACTGAATCGTTGTCTGATAAATGCGCCATTTGTTAGCTAAAATACCAAATGCACACTCCACATAACGTCTTGCTTTAGTTAGCCGATTATTAAAGTACTGTTTCCTGTCATCAATGGATCTCCTTGGATATGGTCGCATAACATGTTTGGATAATGCAAATCCTGCATCTGCTACCATCACATATGGTGCCAACGGTCCAGATGTACCAGGTAGGGCAACTGGAGGGGGGATCAATAATGAATTTTCTTGCAGGCGTTGGGCTAATCTGGATGAACGGAAAATACGGGCATCTGAGGCACTACCATAGGCCCCAATGTCTGCATAAATAAATCGGTATTCTGTGTCAACCAATGCCAAAATAACAACGGAAAAAAACTTATGAAAATTGAAATAACGTGACCCTGAGTTTGGTGGCTTTTTAACTCTGAAATGCTTGCCATCCAAAGCTCCTATGCAGTTAGGAAAGTCAACAGAGTCCTTGAAGCCCTTAGAGATTTTCAACCAATCTTCTCTGTTTGGCTGAGGCATCATTTGTTCTTTTAAATGTTGCCATATCATGTCGCATGTGTGACGTACTATAACGGCAATGGTTGATCGACCCAACAAAAAATCAAAATGTAAAGCACTAAAAGATTGACCAGTCGCCAAGAATCTATGAAAACAAGACAAAGAATGATTTACAATTAACACTATTTTTTAAAAATTAAAACAATCATAAGAAAACACAAACATTGAATCAAAAATGAGATTACATCAATAAGGATCAATTACACATTTCACTGTGAAAAATAACACATTTACACAAATTTAAAAAAAAAAAAATATATTACCTCAGAGTCACCATAAATCTCTCCTCTGGGGAAATGGAAAGCCGCATCCAAGTGTCCTGATGTTGCAAATGAGGTCGTAAAATATTTAGTAAGTAATCAAAACTCTCAACTGACAACCGGCAGTATGAAAAAAACTTATCTGGGAAATTCCGTAACTCAAAAAATAAAGTATGGAAATGACCATGCATAGGCCGCATCATCATTAGTGGATGCACCCACAATCTGGTTCTTCTTACATTATCATAATGCAACATGTGCCGTCTAACGCCAAAACGACGAGATATAATCCAACATAAAAACACTAAGGCCTCCGTGGATAATGGCATTGCCACAATTTTGTCTCAACACATAGGTGCTCCAAGGCATAATACAAGCAGGAAAGAGTTTATAGTTAACTTATATTTATGTCCTAATCACATACACCTATGTGTCATTTAATTCCAAGTAATCACCATTATCTCAATGTGTGAAACATGTGAAACACGCACAAAAAACGGACTGCACACGGAATACACACTGACGTATTTCACGCACAGGAAAACGCACACACGTACACACGTATGACACACGATATGCATACGGACACCACACGGAGGGGAAAAACGGACTGCAAATACGGAACACGGACACAAAAAACGGACTACAACAAACGTACGTTTTTTACACGTGAGTGTGGCAGAGGCCTAAAAGTGTTTTTATGCCGTTTTGCCTAATAGGACACCGGAGCTGTCTCTGTAAGGGCTCTTTCAGATGTCCGTGCAGCTTGGTCCATACACAGATCAGAATGTACAGACTGGCCTCGGTTGTTTCGACCAGAATGTGACAGCTACATATATTTTTATGAGGCTGTCAGGGTCAGGAGACCCCGGCCAGTCTGTTGTATTGTGATCTGTGCATGGACTGGCCACGTATCTCCTGTGCACAGTGTGACAGCCTCATAGATATATATGAACCTGTTACGTTCTGGTTGGGAGAGACAGTGCATGCATTCTGGTCTGAGCATTTGTGACGCCCCTGGACTAGTCAGGTCCTCACAGGGTACTGAACACTCTTTATCTCTCAGTGCAGGACTTAACCCCCATGGTTCTGAGTTCCCATCTTGCAGTACTGCCTCCACGAGCATCTACAAATCCTAGTTACACCTCGCACCACACCCTGTCAGGCACACCAGTGGGCTGCTAAGCTGGAATAGGGCCGCCCACCTAGGGGTGAGGCAGGAAGGTGGGAGGTGACAAGAGAGTCAGCTCCAGGGGAGCAAAGAGAGAGGAGTGGAGTGGTAGCCCTCGAGCTGTGAGGAGCTCGGAGGAAGCTGGGAGTTGGAGCTCCCTGGGGAGACGCAGACTAGGTCGCAGATGGTGGAGTCGGAGACCCAGTCGCGGGAGATTGGGACTGGGTGCTTGGCTAGTCTTAGAGGATAGCCAGCAGCCAGGCTGGGACCAAAGGCACGTCGGGGTACATGGACCCTAGGTCAGGGAGAAGTTTCAAGCAACCCAGCAATTAACCTGCGGAGGACAGGGCCCATATGGACTGTTCTCACGAAGCTCAGAGATCGGGGGCACTAACGCAACGAGGGGGATAGGGCTTTCCAAGCAAAGTAGCCCACTGAAATCCCAAGCGTGAGCTCCTGAGAGCAAGCTCCTCTGCTACTCTTAGTAGAGAGCGGGGCTCGGAAAGCTCCAAGCTGACGGGCCACTTGGACACTTTACAATACTGTGCCCGGAGGCAGGCCACAGACCACCAGGCAGTGCTGCAGGGGACGGGACCTGAACGAGCTCCCCAAGAGGGCAGTGGCATCCAGAGACTTGGTTTACCACGTTGTCAGTGTGGCGCCCATGACCTGGTCAGGCACCACAGAGTATTGCACCCATTCTGGGGCAGTGCTTCCAGGTAATCTCCAAAGGCCAGGATGAGGTGTACACATACAAACACCTAGCAACCAGGTCTCCCACACCATTAGGAGGGACCCTTGGGTAGCCCTGAAAAGGTTAACTTTCAATTTCCTGCAAGGGGTGTAGAGGAGTGGCTGGAAGCTAGATGCAGGAGAGACAGGAAGACAAGGAGCAGTCTGGAGCAGTGTGTTCAGGAGTTTGGAAGGGAGCAGACGTACACCCCTGCTAGCCAGACCCTGCAGAGTGTGGTAGCTGGAAACAGGGAAGAATGGGTACCTGTGGGTCAGCCTGAAAGACACCTACAGAGAGGTGGCCGAGTACAGGGACCGCTGGTATTCCGGCACGCACGGGGATACAGGTCCACAGAGCAGAAACCTAATCTGATTGTCTGTAGCTGCTCAACCTGAAGGTAGGGGTAATTCATGCCCTTACCACCATAACACAGAGTCCGAGCCCAAGCAGCAACAAGGGGACCCACAAGGGGACAGGGCCAGAAGCCATCTCACCAAGGTCTATGCTGCCGGCAGAAGGGCCAGAGAGAGGAGCGGGGTGAGAAACAGCTTCCCTGGAGGAATCCCACCATACTTCAAGTGAGGGGTCCTCCCAAACAAAGAAGAGTGCAAGGAGGGCGAGTGGACAGCTGCCCTCAGAATGGTCTTCTGGAATTCCTGGTTCCACCTGGTTATCACAGTGTCGCCTGGGCATCTCACTGAAACAACTAAAAAGTGAGTAAACACGTTCAAAGGCTGTCTGGACTGTGTTTGAGTCATTCTGCGACCGGTGGTCCCACACATAGACACTCGAGACCCTGGGGTCAGCCTCACTCTCGGGAGGCCACACCACCCAGCTGCACACAACACCAGCCCCAGGTTTCCCCTAACCTACAGCGGCGGTCTCCTGACTGCAATACCGAGAGTGGCGTCAAGAAACTCCTAAAGAAGCAACCTACCTGTGACCAGACCGTCCCGTGGAGTCCCTGAAGGTAATGCACCGGCACCACTACACCTGGGCTCCACATCAGCGTCTGCTTTCCTTCTGAGTGAGTACCTGATTAACACCTGCAACCAGCGAGCCTGCGCTCCCCCCCTGCACCCCAAACCACCATCCTTCCCCTACCCGTGGAGGGTAATGTCATCTGGCTGCTCCACTCCATCACCCCGGGTACTCCCAATGGCAGCGGTGGTACTCCCTATTATCGCACACCACGGGTGGCGTCACGAACTACCTAACTCCCCTGTAAATAACCCCCATCACATTTCAGCGAGACCCTCGAGCCCCCGGGTCTGGAGACCCTTGAGCCACGAGTAGTGACACCCGGATCCGAGCAGTCCGACCGCTTCTGGGGCGGGACTCACCCGAGACACATTGACCCTGTTGCATGGACGTCTAAAAGAACCCTAAAATGTATGTATAAAGTGGGGCAGAGGCCACAGCCCGGACTTAATCCTACTGCTGTGAATCGGCCCTTCTATCTATTTGGCCCGGACTCTGGTCCTCTCCAGAGAGCAAGGGGGAAGGGGTGACAGGAAATACAGCAGAGCCAAAGAGTTTAGCACCACGGACAGCTGGAGCAGGGACAGGTAAGTTTATCTCCATGTGCAATCACGGATAACGGAGCATGTCACACGGATTGCACATGGACAACCCACGTGTGCTGTGAATCATGGCACACGGAGGGACATATGCGTTTTTAAAACGTCATAGGCCTAACAGTTATCTTTACACTTCTCTTTACAATACTTCTACTTTTTCTTAATTAAAGCTTTGTCTCTACCTATCTATATACTTTCCCAAACTCCTCCCAGTGTTCACTGCCTTCCTACTCCTGTCACTAGGCAACCTCCAATATCTTGCCAAGGAGCAGTACCTAAAACCAGCCACTGGATGACGACATGTGCAACATAAGCATAAACACATCAATGTTATATACTTTATTTTTTTCAGGGGCAGGGTGCATGAGTTTAGCCCCCCCTTTACATATGCATCCAACTCGTACCTAATAAGGTTTAATAAAGTAAAGCCTGCTTTACATGAGACGATAGCACAATCGATCGTACCCGCCCCCGTCGTTTTTGCGTCACGGGCAATTAGTTGCCCATGGCGCACAAACTCGTTTACCTGCCGTCACACATACTTACCTTCCGGAAGACCTCGCTGTGGGAGATGAACGTCCACTTCCTGGAGTGGGCGGGACGTTCGGCGTCACAGCGACGTCACACAGCAGGCGGCCAATAGAAGCGGAGGGGCGGAGATGAGCGGGATGTAAACCTCCCGCCCACCTCCTTCCTTCCATTAAGCCGTCGGGTGCCACGGGAGGCAGGTAAAGCTGCTGTTCATCGTTCCCGTGGTGTCACACGGAGCAACGTGTGATGCCACGTCAACGATGAACAACCTCCGCCATTTTAATTAAACAATTTTATGAAACCTAGCGACGAGTACACGACTCACGATTTGTGAGCGTTACTGCGTCGCTAGGAGGTGTCACACGAGACGGCGTCGTGCGGTATGCCGGATGTGCGTCACGAAAACCGTGACCCCAACGACATATCGCACAATCTATCGCCTCGTGTAAAGCCCGCTTAACACATAAGTTTTTAAGTTTTCAGACAGTCTTATAATACTCAAGCACAACCATACATGTTAGCCTTGGAAAATGGATAGGAGTTTAACGCACCATTGGGTTGGACACAATTCATGGATTAAAAAAAATATATCAAGAAAAAAACCTGTACAGTTACATTTATTTATAGAACCAAATTGTGTATGAGTGGATGAGACGGGGAGTTTGTGTAGTAAATGTGAGTAATTGTCCATCGGACTGTTTCACACGTCAGTGATGCTGGTACATATGTGCTAGTTTTTATACGTACCAGAATCACGGACATACACAGACCCACTAAAATCAATGGGTCTGCTCACACATCAGTGATTTTTCACTGACCGTGCGGTGTACACACGTGTCCATTTGCTCCGCATGGAAACATGTCCATTTTCGTGGCATCATTGATGTCTCATGGACCACACTATGGTGTGATCAATGAAACACATACCAGAAAAACTACATACATTGAAAATAAAAAACATTTTATACTGACCTTCTCCAGCGAAGATGTCTCTGGCCTCCGCTGGCTGCTGCTTCCAAGCCTGCTCGTTATGGTCATACACATATATGCACCACACAGCCGACCCGGAAGTAGCTGGAGCAGCGGCCGGAAACACAGCAGAGCCGAAGAGTTCAGCACCACGGAGAGAGGGAGCGGGGTCAGGTGAGTGTATTGACATGTGCAATCACGGATGATGGATCACGTATTACGGATTGCACATGGACAACTCAAGTGTGCTGTGAATCACGGCGCACGGAGGGACATAGACGTTTTTAACACGTCAGTGAAAAACCTCTGTGTTTTTCACTGACGTGTGAAACAGGCCTAACAATGTTATTTCATTACCGAGGGTTGTGTGGGATATTCATAAACCTCTCCTGTGCTTTCAGTAGGACTCAGTGTTACAAGTCACCATGTCATGCTTCCAGGAATCCACATTGATTTTGCTTTGCTACAATGAACTTCAACCCCAGTGCACATCGGTGTGGAGAAGGGAAACGGGCTATGCAACACAATATGTAATTTTCAGCGGCATAACAATACGCCCTTGTCAACACATTACACCAATCCTGGTGCACATCGAAATATGTAATGCGTTCTTGCAACAGTGCGTAAACTAAGTGCAACCCTTCTGTGCACCCGAAGAAAGCATGTGTAGATTCAGGTTCATCATTATAGTAATAAATAAATACTCTAATGTTTTTTATTTTTGGAAGTGACCAGAAAGATTTTAGTTTCAAACAAGCGTGAAATGTGTTCTGCAATGAGAAAGAAATAGCAAATGCTCTAAACACTTTTCAGTAGAAGCTAAATGACTTCTTACAGTGTAATAGTAGTGATGAAAATGTATGTTAAAAATACTGCTGGAATGTTCCTTATCTGTAAAAATGTAATAATGGTGACTCTTACACCCGTAGGCTGGCGTATCACAGAGAGGATCCCAGGATGGTAAGCTTCAGTGCACCACAGGGTGGTGAATCATGAAAGGTGGCAAATCCAGGATGTCACTGTGAGCTGAAGACTAGCTTTTGAATGGATTTCTAAGATCAGATATACAGTGCTTTGCAAAAGTATTCACCCCCTTGGCTTGTTACCTATTTTGTTACATTACAACCTGTGTTTAAATATCTTTGTAATCCAATTTGCGTGTGATCCATCAGCACTAGATAGTCTAGGTTGGGGAAATGTAGTGAGAAAAATAGAGGCAAAAATTAAATTAATGGGATAAAATAAATAAAAATTGCCATGTGCATATGTATTCATCCCTTTTTTCTATGAAGCCCCTAAAAATTTCTGATGCAAGCAATTACCTTCATAAGTCACATGCTTAGTGATAGGAAGTCCGCCTGTGTGTAATCTAAGTGTCCCGGGGTCTGTTAGTATATACACATCTTTACTGAAAGGCCACAGAGGCTGCAACACCATTAAACAAGAGGCACCACAAACCAAACAACATTAACCCCTTCACCCCCAGGAGATTTTCCGTTCTTTATTTTCATTTTTTTCCTCCACTTCTTCCGAGAGCCATAACTTTTTTATTTTTCAGTAAATATTGCTGTATGATGGCTTATTTTTTGTGGGATGGGTTGGACTTTTGAATGACTCTATTCATTTTCCCATATAGTGTACTGGAAAGCGGGAAAAAAATGCCAAATGTGAAGAAATTGTGAAAAAGTGAAATTCCACAATGTTTTTTGTTTTTTTTTATTCACCATGTTCAGCATATGGGAAGACTGAGGTGTCAGTATGATGCCTCAGGTCGTTTACTTTTATCTAAGTTGAGAAAAAAATTAAGAATTTTGTCCAAAGAAAGAATTATTTTCCGCGACCCATAGTGTTCTCATTTGTCGGGATCTGGGGCTCAGTGATGCCTTATCTTTTGCATCTTGAACTGGCGTTTTTAATTATACCATTTTTGGTTAGATACAATGTTTTGATTGCCTGTTATTTCATTTTAATGCAATATTGCGGCGACTCAAAAAGTAATTTTGGCTCTACGCCTTGTACTTGTGCTTAATTCCAACTCTGGTCCATGGAAATGTAAGAGGTGGTAAAATCCCTGAGGTACAAACTGTTGATATAATGTGTAATGTGATATATGATGTAAAGTGTATTATGTTCCTGCATAGTAATGTATAGTAATATGGTATAAAGATAGGTTGCCCAGCAACAGACGGTAGGGCAAGTGACAGTTGGGATTAGCCCTGGGGGAGGAGCTAATGCTCAGAAAAAGGATGGTCTCCATCTTGTTATTCAGATAAGGTTTTCTGACTGAGAAGAGAGCAGAGTGCTGGCTCAGGTGCGAGGCGCTACCAGATTTCTTTCTTAACTCCTGAACATCTGGAGCCGACGGCTAGTATTTGGTACCTGGGTGGGAAGAAGTAGCGAGCCTGTTGAAAACTGCAGACCTAAGCCAGGGGGTTAGAGTATAAACGACAAACCTAAAAGTAAATAAATCAGCTGGTAACCAAAAGAAAGTCCTGAAGTGAGTTGTAACCTAGGAAGGAAGTCAAGAAAGTGTCTTAGCTCTTTTACTGTACCATCATTTGTTAAAAAAGACTGTTCAGGAAAGTAAGTTTTGAAGAATAACTTTGGGTGTGCTGTGATTCATGTGTGGCCGACCCTGAGTACCAAAACTTGGACGATGGCAGCAAAATACAAAACCCCTGTGCGTGTAATGCACCACACTCACACCAATACAGACAACCAATGATCCGTTTTCAATGTGAAACACCAGGGCACCAGGGTGCAACAATAAGGCCTCACTCACGACTACCACCCTCTGGCACCTTACAAAAAGTGGGGTAGTCGGCAGGATCAGGTCTTCATTCAGGAAAACCAGCATGAAGCGGGGAAGGCTCGATCCACAGTGGAAACTGCGACCGTTCCATGGTCAAAGATAGCGTTGGGCATCAGTACTAAGATGGCGGATCGTGGCACAGGGTTAAAAGAATACCTCGCCCATCGTGGGCGGCAACCAAGTGAAAGCTTGCCGAGGTCCGAGCAGCTCTTCAAAAGGCTATGATGGCAGTAGGAGAAAACGTGCCTTTAGATGGTGGCTTATGTTGAACATTGCCCACCCCCAGAGGGCACACCGGAAGGAGGGAACCCACCTATCACAGCTAGCTGATAGAGAATGGGCAGCAGCTCAGAAGAAGCGGGCAGCTGAGCTGGAAGAGGCACTACCCTGGAAGAGGCAGAGCAAAGTGAGAAAACGCCTGCACCAGAGCAACTCGGCGCCACCGGGGGCTGCACGGTGGCTCAGAGGTTATCACTGCAGTCTTGCAGGGCTGGGATCCTGGGTTAAAATCCCACCAAGGACAACATCTGCAAGGAGTTTGTATGTTCTCCCCGTGTTTGCGTGGGTTTCCTCCGGGTACTCCCACACTTCAAAGACATACAAAAAGGTCATTTAGATTGTGAGCCTCAATGGGAAAATTCCACCAAAGACATACTGATAGGGACCTTAGATTGTGAGCACCAATGGGGACAGTGTTGCCAATGTATGTAAAGCGCTGTGGAATAAAATAGCACTATATAAGTGAATAAATATTATTATTATTATTATTATATTGTTGGAGAGCGATGCAGAGGATGGAATGCCGTGTTGCGTCCCTCGTGAGAGATGAGCAGTGGTTTTGTGTTCTGAGTCGTGGGCTGCCCAGCCAGCTGTCATGGAAACAAGGGACTAACAAAGGCTGTAGTGAAGTTTTAACCCCTTCACCCCATCTGATTTTCCGTTTTTTTGTTGTTTTTTTTTTTTTTTTACTCCCCTTTTTCCGAGAGTCGTAACTTTTTTATTTTTCTGTTAATCTTGACAAGTTGTACTTTTATATGAAATCATATGTTTTACCATATAGTGTATTGGAAATCAGGCGGATAAATTGCAAAAAAAGTGCAATTGCCCCACAGGACATGGGTGCATATTGAACCTGACAGGTTCCCTTTAAGGCAAATGCTTTGTCTAGGAGTTTTCTGGGGGTAACCCTGTGAGGAACTTGTCCCCATTCTTCAGAAGGGAGTGATGGTCAACATTTCGTATAGATTTTGATTCTGAGACCGCAGAAGTTCAATATGATGCATTGACTAAGGTTCCCATTAACAAGTCATTTGTTCCTCTGAATTTTCGACTTAAGATCTTGGGGGTACATTACGATTCTGTTCTTGCTAGTCACCCTGGTGCTAATGGTACTCTTGATCATATATTGCGTTGCTTTTGGTGGCCCAAAATTTGGAGGGAAGGGATAGCGCGTGTCTGTCTGTGCCACCTGTGCATGCTCTAAGGCAGGGGTGGGCAATTAATTTTCCCATGGGGCCGCATGAGAAATTGGGATGGTTTTAGAGGGCCGGACTAATATAATTAACTCGGTTCTACATACATATATACATAATATATATATATATATATATATATATATATATATATATATATATATATATATATATATATATATATATATATATATATATATATATATACACACACACACACAAACACGCATATATACTGTACGTGTATAATATATATACACATACACACAATGTATACATACACACACAATCCCCATATACTACATCACTACACCCGCCACATACTACACCTGTAATATACATCAGTATACACTACACCTGTAATAAACTACACCTCTATATACTATACCACTATATATTACATCACTACACCCCTATATACACCTGTAATATGCTACATCACTATATACTACACCTGTAATAAACTTCAGCACATCACTATATACTACACCTGTGATAACCTACATCACTACACCCCTATATACTACACTTGTATTATACTACATCACTACACCCCTATACACTACACTTGTATTATACTACATCACTACACCCCTATATACTACACTTGTATTATACTACATCACTACACCCCTATATACTACACTTGTATTATACTACATCACTACACCCCTATATACTACATCACTACACCCCTATATACTACACTTGTATTATACTACATCACTACACCCCTATATACTACACTTGTATTATACTACACTCCTATATACTACACCTGTATTATACTACACCACTACACCCCTATAAACACCTGTATTATACTACACCACTACACCTGTAATATACTACACCACTACACCCCATATACACCTGTAATATACTACACCACTACACCCTTATATACACCTGTAATATACTACACCACTACACCCCTATATACACCTGTAATATACTACACCCCTATATACACCTGTATTATACTACACCCCTATATACACCTGTATAATACAGGTGTATATAGGGGTGTAGTGGTGTAGTATAATACAGGTGTATATAGGGGTGTAGTATAATACAGGTGTATATAGAGGTGTAGTATAATACAGGTGTATATAGGGGTGTAGTGGTGTAGTATAATACAGGTGTATATAGGGGTGTAGTATAATACAGGTGTATATAGGGGTGTAGTATGTTACAGGTGTATATAGGGGTGTAGTGGTGTAGTATAATACAGGTGTATATAGGGGTGTAGTATTATACTACACTCCTATATACACCTGTATTATACTACACCACTACACACCTATAAAACTACACCACTACACCCCCCATATACCACACCTGTAAAACTACATTCCCATATACTAAACCACTACACCCCAAATATTTGTCAAAAGTTACCCCTCTCCCCCAGCCCCCCGCCTGCCCGCCCCCATTGTCCCCGCAGGTTACTAGTAACCACTCACCTCTCTTCTTATCGTTCCCGTCCTCAGACACCTCCGTACGAGCCCCCCGCTGAGCTGCTTCTCCTTCACATGGCCAGGCTGCGCCGACGCTGTATTCCTAGGAGCCCCCGCCGCTGCTTCTCTCCATACAGCCCCCGCCTCTGCAGCTTCTCCTGCCGGGCAGGAACTTTTCAAATGACACACGCGCGCCGTACTGACGATATCAGGGCGCGCGTGTGTCACAGAGAAAAGTGCCGGGCAAGGAACAGAGGAGAGATTCCTGCGTTCCGCTGCCTACACTGTGCGGAGCTGCAGGATCTGTCCTCTGTTTCCTACCCGGCACGCAGCGTCTGATGAGGGTCAGGGCCGGCTCCAGGTTTTTGTGGGCCTCGGGCGGAAGAGTCCCAGTGGGCCCCATCAACACGCAGACACACATACGTACACATACATATTTAAAGACAAACTCACAAAAATACATATAGAACGGACACATCTATACAGCCATATACACTGACATACATAGATACACATTATACATGCCTACAGACACACAGCTCTGGTGCATACATACAGACACACATAGCTCTGCTACAGACACACACAGCTCTGCTACAGACATACACACATAGCTCTGCTACATACATACACACATAGCTCTGCTACATACATAGCTCTGCTACATACATAGCTCTGCTACATACATACACATAGCTCTGCTACATACATAGCTCTGCTACATACAGACACACAGCTCTGCTGCATACATACACACATAGCTCTGCTACATACAGACACACATAGCTCTGCTACATACAGACACACATAGCACTGCTACATACACACATAGCTCTGCTACATACAGACACACATAGCTCTGCTACATACATAGCTCTGCTGCATACATACACACATAGCTCTGCTACATACACACATAGCTCTGCTACATACAGACACACATAGCTCTGCTACATACAGACACACATAGCACTGCTACATACACACATAGCACTGCTACATACAGACACACATAGCACTGCTACATACACACATAGCTCTGCTACATACAGACACACATAGCTCTGCTACATATATACATACATACACATTGCTCTGCTACATACACACATAGCTCTGCTACATGTATACATACACACATAGCTCAGCTGCACATATACATACAGACAGACACACACGCGGCTCTGGGGCCCAGCACATACGGCACCGGGGAGGGGTGGGGGGTTTGCAGGGAATACACCTAGGGGGGGAGAAGAGCCCATACAGCTCACCAGGGCCCATAAATCGGGGGGTGGGGAGGGCACATACCGCTCAGGTCACGGTGGAGAGGGGGCCCACACAGCGCCGGAAAGAAGCACTGTGCTGGGGGTCGCTGGCTGGCACTGCAACTCTCATCTGTGGGATGAGCAGGACGCCAGCCGGTAGCTCCGCCCACAGATGAAGTTCAACCAGGAAGTCTTTGGTCCTTAAAGGGACGGCGCCGCAGATTCCTGCCGAGGGCGAGTGGGCCCCGGCCAAGGGGCACCAGAACTGACGAGGCCGAGTGAGCCCCCCCGGCTCTCCAGGGCCCCGGCATTTGCCCGGGCACTGATGAGGGCAATCTGACCACGCGCCTCCCGGAGCCTGGAGCTCCGGACAACAGGTCAGATTGCCCTCATCAGTGACCGGCCAGCAAGGACGCCCTGAGCCAGGCGGGCCAGTCACAGAGAGTAGGCGGGCCGGATGTGGCCCGCGGGCCGCCCCTTGCCCAGGTCTGCTCTAAGGCATCTCATTCTCGTCCTTCAGAATGTTTGCAGCTTTTGAGTGTTCCCAGTCAACCTTGGACAGACATTACCATGGATTTTATAGCCGATTTGCCCTCCTTTGTGGAAAATACGGTAAGTTTGGGGGTTGTTATTATGGTTTTCAAAAATGACACATTTTATTGCCCTACCATCCTTACCTAATGCCAAGACTTTAGCCAAGGTTTTTGTTTGTGAGATTGTTAAACTCCACGCAGTTCTTTCTATTATTGTCTCAGATAGAAGAACTCAATTTAATGCCAAATTTTGGAGAGTATTTGTTCTCGTTTAAGATTGAAGCTATCTCATTCTTTGGCATTCCAGCCTCAGTCTAATGGCCGAAAAGAATCTGGAGCAGTACTTACGTTATTTTGTATTTGATCAGGAAAGAGTGGTCCCTTTTCTTTCCTCTAGGTGAATTTGCCATTAATTATCATTGTCATATACTGTATATTCTGGGGTATCTTCTTTTTGTGTTAATGGTCAACATTCCTAATTCTGTTCCACCCTCAGTCTAATGGGCAAACTGAATGTGTGAATTAGCATTTGGAGCAGTATTTACATTGTTTTGCATCTGATAATTATCAGACAGAGTGAACCTCTTTCCTTCCTCTCGCCGAATTTGCCATTAATAATCATCGCCATGAATCTTCTCAAGTATCTGCTTTTTTGTGTGTTTCTGGTCGACATCCCTAGGTCTGTACATTTCAGGAGGAGCACTCCTCAGGGGTACCTGGGGAGGACCTATTTTTATCATCTCTATTGTCTATATAGGAGATATTTCACCAACATTTGCATGGCATGGTTTCTAAATAAACTGCTGACTGTAGATGTGTGCCTGGTCCGAACCCGTGAGTGGGTGATCTAGTGTGGTTATCTACCAAAAACATTAAACTTAAAATACCTTAATTGAAATTATGACCCCAGTTTATTGGTCCATACAAAATTTCAGCGGTAATTAATTAGGTTGCTTTCTATCTGGCAATACATATATCTTTTAAAATTCATAATGTATTTCACAGGACTGTGTTAAAAAAAATATGTGATTTTGGGAAACCCTCTTCCCTTACCTCCACCTCAGGTCTTAGTAGATGTGTCATTAGAGTTTCAGGTGTCGAACATTGTTAATTCTTGTTTTTTCGCCGTTTGTTGCAATATTTGATTCATTGGCAGGGTTATTGTCCTGAGGAAAAGGCTTGGGTACCAGCCTCTGATATCCATGCTGAATGCCTGGTTAGGACTTTTTGTTTTCATCCAGAGAAACTGTGTCCTGAGGGTCCAGAGGCCCTCTTAGACAGAAGTGTACTGTCACAGATACGTTTTTGCAAGCATCACCGACTGTCATGTCGGCGTCAGGATCTGGGAAAAATTCAGATTCTTGCATTGTGTTTGCTAACTTCTCTGATGTCTGTAATCAGCGCAGGGTGACTCTGATGTCGACTAAGAGACCTGTAGTTCATAGGCGGACTAGCAAGGGTTAATCGCTGCTGACCAACTTGTTAATCTCCTTTAGTCACATGCAGTAGCATAACTAGAGTTTGATGGGCCCCGGTGCAAAGTTTGGACCTGGGCCCCTCCAACCGTACACTGACACTCAGGGTATGGGATAATGACGCTGACACTCAGGGTATGAGATAGTGTGGCTGACACTGAGCTCTTTCCCTCAGCACCCAGGTTTCCCATGATCTTGTTGGGGTAAGGCCTGGGCTGTAGGCCATTTGTCCAGATGTAATAAGATAATCTGTGTGTATATAATTAAAGCATAGATGTCGTTGCATAATTATCTGTATGTCTGTATGACAATCACATAGATGCCATAATATGATTTTAAGATGTGCGCTCAGGAATGTGTTAACCAAGAGGAATAAGCCAAAATGTACAATGAACAAAGAAGTATTTATAACACACTGATTGTATTCATAACATGTCGGTTCTCACCAGCTGGGATGTGAAACTGGGACTTTATCTTTTACTCCTTGTTCCCGTTTCAAGGTCAAATGTTGGACTGTATAATCATGAAATTTTTAATACATGAGCCAGAAGCTTGCTTTTGTTCAAACAGTGAATACGTCTTGGCGTGATCATTGTTGTCTGATTCATTTATATCTGCGCAGATCGATTTGAAATCAGCCTCTGTGACCCTGAAAGACCCCATTTGTGATTTCCCCAAAATTCCCAACCTTGACAATCTGAAATCCCTTTTTCTATCAGCACCATCAAATAACCATGTTACACACCGGGTAACTAAGGAAAGCGGTTTCTATAGTTACCCGATGTGTACCATGATTACCAGCCTACGCCGGCTCCGGCACACATGTGCCGGGAGCTGGGGTAAGCTAGTGGTTTCACACATCCAGCTTTTCTCCACTTTGCCTTGCCGGTGTGGGCTTCCGGGGGGGCAGCAGTCACCTGGGAGTCGGGGCTCTGTGTGGGTTCGGGGAATGTGTGCGAGGGCAGGGCCAGGGCGAGCGTCCAATGCGTGAGGGGGGTGGGGCCTGGCCGAGCGGCCAATGCGTGCTGGGAGCCGGGGAGAGCGGCCAATCCGTGCGGGGGGCGGAGCCTGGCCGAGCTGCCAATCCGTGCGGGGGGGCAGAGCCGAGGCGGGCGAGCGGCCAATGTGACGGTTGTCACTGTAACGACATAATTTTGGAGCAAGACAGATAGACAGACAGACAGAATAAGGCAATTATATATATAGATTATACAGTCCCCATACCATTTAATGCACTCCATGTATTATAATGCACCCCCAAAGTTTGTATAAGTTGTCTTTCATATTGTATTATGCAGTCCCCATACCGTTTAATGCACCCCCATAGGCCTCTGGCCACTGTGTACTCACTGATTAAAAAAAATAAAATAAACCAATCCTCCAGGGGCAGACGTGGACACTGAGAGCATAAGGCCTCTGTGCAAGAATTCACCATGCCTCCCCTCACGAACCCCTCCCATGCCTATCCCCACCTCTTGGGGTCTTCCGTTTTAAGTTTTGTTGTGTTCATCATCTTGCACTGGGAAAAATGATAAAATCAGATTTACTCATTCTCACCTGATCCAGTGATGTCTCTCTACTGCTCCGTCTATGTTTACAGGCTGCAGTAATAACGTCGCACGTGACCACTTTAGCTAATCATAGGGCTCCGCAAATGACACCATCTACCTTGGAGTGATGGCTGAGCTCAGTTATTGGCTTCAGCAGTCACACGTTTTAGTCATGACATCACTGCTGCAAACATTTGCTAGAGCAGTAGCAAAGAGGAATTTCTGGTTCTGAGGAGGATACACACACACACACACACACACACACACACACACACACGCACACACATATACATACACACACACACACACATACATACATACATACATATACACACACACACACACACACACACACACACACATATATATACACACACACACACATATATACAGTCATGGACAAAAGTTTTGAGAATGACACCAAAATT
Organism: Anomaloglossus baeobatrachus; assembly: GCF_048569485.1. Lineage (NCBI taxonomy): Eukaryota > Metazoa > Chordata > Amphibia > Anura > Aromobatidae > Anomaloglossus > Anomaloglossus baeobatrachus. The sequence continues at coordinate 485,458,959 of NC_134355.1, forward strand.
ATATTTTCACATGATCTGTTGTCCTCTGGTTTTTAATTGTGTTTGTCTGATGTTTACATCACATACAGAAATATAACTGCAATTGTGACGCCCTGGGCAAGCCAGGGGTCACAGGTCATCACACCACCACACCCTACACCCCAGTTAGGAACACCCAAGCTACCAAAATCCTTGTTGCCTTCCTCCAGGGGCTGGTGTCCACACCAGGGGGTGGGCCAGGTGGTTGGCTCCGCCCACCGAGGAGTTCACAGCCCTGGAGGCGAGAAGAACCAGGCAGTTGAGTTTTGGAGGAGGAAGTGAGAGGAGTCAGCTCAGGGAAGAGCTAGAGTAAGGAGTAAACAGTGAAGTCTAAAGAAAGTGAAAAGTGACAGAAGTGGAGCCTGAAGTTAGTCCGGGTGTGTCCCGGACAGTGCCAGCAAGGTCAGCGGACAGCGGTGATTGTCTGGAGGGGTGACTGCTTGGAGGTTTCTAGAAGGACCGCGGACGGGTAGTGGCCCAGCGGTCTAGAGCAGTATACAAAGGACAGTCAGCACCAGGGCAGGGGCCTTTCGGATCCCGGCAAGGCTAGGAGTCGCCATAATTTGCCAAATCAGTCAGTGAAGGGGACGTCTGTCTCCCAACAACCAAGTCCCGATTGAAGGCAACAGTCCAACCGTTACAGAGAGACACCGCCACCGCCAGGGCACCAGTTTCTCAGGGCCAGCGCCTGCGGGCAAAGTAGGGCTCCTCCGACCCATATCCAAGCCGGGGAGCGGGTTACCGGTGGGAACCCATCGCAACCAACATCAACTTAGTTGCAGGACAGAGGGACCGTCACCTACTGGGGAAAGCAAGTGCAGCCGTCCGTGGGAACCGTCTTTCCAGCCGTGTGTTTTACCGAGCACTGTGTCATCGTCTCAGGCTGAGTGAGTACCACAGTGCCGTAAGGCACAGCGCTGCCCCCGCGTCCCTGCGCCCACCAAGCCCTGCATCTCCCACCTCATCACTGGGCCCCGGGATCACCAACCCCTACCCACGGAGGGGCAACACAACAACTAGCTGCTCCCTACCATCATTCCCGGGATCCTCATACAGAGCAGCAGTGGTGCCAACAAATCACCACAACCGTGGGTGGCGTCACGGACAATAAACTATATCCCAAAACCCAATCCCCTTTCACTCACGGGTGAGGAGCGCCGCTAGAGTCCCCGGGATCAGGCCCATCGCTCGAGCCACCGAGCAGCAGCAAGCCGCGGCAGCCGGACCCGAGCAGTAGGGAGAGCGCAGCGCCCCCTCCTCCGCCCGCGACACAATCATATTATGAGTACCAAAAGGTTATATTGACAGTTAGAATGAGTTAATGCAGCAAGTCAATATTTGCAGTGTTGACCCTTCTTCTTCAGGACCTCTGCAATTCTCCCTGGCATGCTCTCAATCAACTTCTGGACCAAATCCTGACTGATAGCTGTCCATTCTTGCATAAGCAATGCTTGCATTTTGCCAGAATTTGTTGGTTTTTGTTTGTCCACCCGTCTCTTGATGATTTCCCACAAGTTCTCAATGGGATTAAGATCTGGGGAGTTTCCAGGCCATGGACCCAAAATCTCTATGTTTTTTTTCCACGAGCCATTTATTGATCACCTTTGCTTTATGGCAAGGTGCTCTATCATGCTGGAAAAGGCATTGTTGGGCGCCAAACTGCTCTTGGACAGTTGGGAGAAGTTGCTCTTGGAGGACATTCTGGTACCATTCTTTATTCATGGCTGTGTTTTTAGGCAAGACTGTGAGTGAGCCGATTCCCTTGGCTGAGAAGCAACCCCACACATGAATCGTTTCAGGATGCTTAACAGTTGGCATGAGACAAGACTGGTGGTAGCGCTCACCTCTTCTTCTCCTAATAAGCTGTTTTCCAGATGTCCCAAACAATCGAAAAGGGGATTCATCTGTGAAAATGACTTTACCCGAGTCCTCAGCAGTCCACTCCCTGTATCTTTTTGCAGAATATCAGTCGGTCCCTGATGTTTTTTCTGGAGAGATGTGGCTTCTTTGCTGCCCTCCTTGAAACCAGGCCTTGCTGAAAGAGTCTCCGCCTCACAGTGCGTGGAGAAGCACTCACACCAGCCTGCTGCTATTGCTGAGCTAGCTCGGCACTGCTGGTAGTCCAATCCTGCAGCTGAAACAGTTTTAAGATACGGTCCTAGTGTTTGCTGGTCCTTCTTGGGCGCCCAGGAGCCTTTTTGGCAACAATGGAAGCTCTCTCCTTGAAGTTCTTGATGATGCGATATATTGTTGACTGAGGTGCAATCTTTGAAGCTGCGATACTCTTCCCTGTTAGGCCATTTTTGTGCAGAGCAATGATGGCTGCACGTGTTTCTTTAGAGATAACCATGGTTCACTGAAGAGAAACAATGATACTAAGCACCAGCCTCCTTTTACAGTGTCCAGTGGTGTCATTCTTACTTAATCATGAGTGATTGATCGCCAGCCCTGTCCTCATCAACACCCACACCTGTGTTAATGGAACAATCATTAAAACAATGTTAGCTGCTCCTTTTAAGGCAGGAATGCAATGATGTTGAAATGTGTTTTGGGGGTTAAAGTTCATTTTCTTAGCCAATATTGACTTTGCAAGTAATTGCTGTTAAGCTGATCACTCATTATGACATTCTGGAGTATATGCAAATTGCCATTAGAAAAACTTAAGCAATAGACTTTGTAAAAATTAATATTTTTAGCATTCTCAAAATGTTTGGCCATGACTGTAGACATACACACACAGTCACATACACACATACTATTTATGCTCAGAGATACATATACTATATAAACACACACATACTATACATACACACAAGCACATATACTATACACATAGAGATACATATACTGCATGCACACATACACATGCAGACACATACTATATATACACACACCGACACATATACACACAAACACATACTATACATACAAACGGACAGGTACTGTACATTCATACTATTTATGCCCAGAGATACATATACTGTATGCACACATACACACATCATATATACATTCATGTACACACACATATATAGCTCTGGCAAAAAAGGAGAGGGAAGCAACTGTTTTTCCAGGATAACCTTGTATGCGGCTTGATTCATATGTCTATTGCAAAGTTTAATATGCCCAATTTCTAGAGTAAGATAATCTTCTCTGATGAGTCTAATTTTCTGCTTTGGCCAACACTTGGTCATCTAATGGTTAGATGGAGACATGGAGAGGCATACAAGCCACTGTGTTTTGCACCCACTGTGAAATTTGGTGGAGGATCGGTGATGATCTGGGTATGCTTCAGCAAGGCTAGAATTGGGCAGATTAAACTTTGTAAAGGGCGTATGACTCAAGCTGCATACAAGGTTATCCTGGAAAAACAGTTGCTTCTTTCTGCTCAGGCAATGTTCCCCAACTCTGAGTACTGTTTTTTCCAGCAGGACAATGCGCCATGCCACACAACTAGGTGTGTGGCAATGCGTGGATGAAGGACCACCACATCAAAACCCTGTCATGGCCAGCCCAATCTCCAGACCTAAACCCCATTGAAAACCTTTGGAATGTAATTAAGAGGAAGATGGATAGTCAAAAGCCATCAAACAAAGAAGAACTGCTTACATTTTTGCACCATAAGGTCACCCAAATTTAGTGTGAAAGACAAGTGGAAAGCATGCCAAGACGCATGAAAACTATGATTAAAAATCATGGTTATTCCACAAAAAATTGATTTCTGAACTCTTCTTGGGTTAAAACATTATTACAATTGTTGTTTCTAAATGTTTTCTTTGCACTTTTTGTTATTTTGACCATTTCTCATTTTCAGAAAATAAATACAAAATGTATTGCTTGGAAATTCGGAGACATGTTGTCAGTAGTTTATAGAATAAAATAACAATTTACATTTTACTTAAAAATAAACCTATAAAGAGAAAAATCCGAAAAACTGACAATTTTTCAGTGGTTCTTAATTTTTGCCAGAGTTGTATATAGACAAACATGTGCCCACTTATATACAGTACAAGCAACATAGGTAAATATGTAAAAGCAAACAGACAGTTCCAATAAGACTATACTCACTATACTCGGAGTTTTCCCTGCTCTTGCTCTCCTGCTGTGGATGTGGAGCTGTGCAGCCTCCATCTTCCTGCTGCCCCTTAACTCTGACCTCCACTCCTGCAGAAATCAGCCACACATACAGAACTTTAGGAGTCAGCTGCTCCTCTTTAGCTGCGGCCTCCATCCTCTCCTGAACTGTGAATCCTGGCATCTTCTCCCCTCCTTTTAGCAGGGGGAGGGGCAGAATGTCCTGCATAGCACTGAGCAGAGCTGCATGGAAACTTAGAAAAGGTCTCTTTCTGGTTCTGGGATCATCGTCACTCAGCAGTTTCCTGGTGAGTGAGTTGGACCCTGGAAATATATAATACTTATTACGGCGCATGGCCCTCCTTTAGTTGCGAGGGCCCCCCTCCCTTCTGTGCCCTGGTACAACAATTGCACAAGTTATATGTCTCCCACTGAAGTCCTCACCTCTCCTCGTTCCACTGCTGCTCCGGTTAGTGTCCTCCCGTCCTGCGCTCTGTTGTTTTAGCACAGGAGCGTGCAATGATGACATCACCACACTCTGCGAGCGCAGGCACAGGGGGAGAATGAAGAAAAATGTAGTGGAGCGCTCATCTCCATTCTTCATCATTGTTGTGGGCGATGACTGGTGAGGGGGGGCCCAGCACCGCCGCTGACACCGGGTCCCCCTGACTCATGGGCACATAGCATCTGCGTGGTCTGCCACAGAACAGTGCAGCTCCTCTATCACAGAGAGGAGCCGGCTGCTTCTCTGCAGGGCGGGTGCCAGAACCCTAACCCTATGGGCCCAGTCGCACGATGGCGACCTCTGCGACCGCGGTAGTTACGCCCCTGGTCACATGCTTTGGGAGAGCCAGTCATATTCATTCACCTCATATATATGCTAGCTGGATACTTGCATTTGTGCCAGCTATAGTTTGATTATACTGCCCTGGAGAGGTGGATTTACCTATATAGTTGATATATTATTGTTGTGTGCGGTTGTGGTGTTTTTGTTTTTTTTATTTTGTTTATTCCTGTGAGTGTGCAGTGTGACTGAGTTTCTGTTAGCCCGGTCTGTCTCATCTGTGTTTCCATCTCACTCCCGCCCCTTCCTTACCTGAGGGGAGGGAAGAAGAGATTTGCTTTACTCAGGAGTAGAGTAAGGCACAGGGTAATCCGGAGGCGAGGGATAGTCTAGGGTCTCCTAGCATAAGGGACAGCATGGGAGCCCCTTGTCTCTCATTATCCCACAGTCACATTGTGACAGGTGGATGGATTTTCTCGGCAAAGGAGAAATGCTCACTAACACAGTCTCAGACATATTTGTGAGCAATATTTGAGAGAAAAAGGCCTTTTATGTACATACAAAATGTCTTAGATCTTTGAATTCAGTTCTTGAAAAATGGGAGCAAAAACAAACGAGTTGCGTTTATATTTTTGTTTAGTGTAGAATCCCACAGAAGCTATCCTCAAATAAGAAAAACAAAATAAAAACATTGGCGCATACTGCCAAAATCGACACAAGCAGAGGTTTCCTCTTTCTAAGAAGGAACATCAGGGTTTAAGTGAGTTGTAAATTTCCTCCTTCCTTGATTAAGAAACAAAGTCACTTCCTTGTGAGTAATGTGCCAGGCACGGAGACATGTGAAACAATGATACTGAAGTTAATATGACAATGTTAAGCCATAATAGATTGGCTAGCTTATTTAACATGACTCAGTGTGATTCTAGTTGAAGCATCTGATTTTTCGAAGACTATTTTCAATTGAAATAGATATAAAGCTTTTAAGATGACATATTTTAAGAAATCTTGAAACTCTCTAATAAAAAATTAAAGTAGTGGTTGAAATGAGGCTGGGACAAATGCTTTGCAACAAACTTCATCACCAGAGTAAGCTATGCTAAGTCTACACACTCATGAGGACTGGTGGTGAGCTCACCTTCTATGGTAGGGAAATGCTGGTATCAGGTATGGCTGACTTCTGCATTTAGCAGGAATGTTGTTTCCTAGAGCTCCATTCAGAGATCAACAAGGGCAAGCTTTAAAAATGACAAATATATCACCTACCTATCTCACATAATCAATCATATTTCCATTGTGTTGCTAGGGTCTTCAAAGATCAGGGGTCCAAGTCTCAACATACATGTCTCCCCTTATGACCCCTTTCTTTGACACTTAAAAGAGAATCTATACATACCGTATTTTCTTTTTATAAGACGCACCAAATTATAAGACACACCCCAAATTTGGAGAAAAAAAAAGGTGAAAAAACAAATGGGGTCCGTTTTATAATCTGGTGGTGTCTTACCAGGGAGAGGGGGCAGCAGCGGAGCGGGAGTCACAGAAGGCAGCGGCGGTAGGTACTGGAGTACGGTGATGCTGGTAATGGTACAGAGGGAGGCCCAGATACTCACTGCGGTCTCTGCTCTGTGTGGGGCTGGTGACGCCGCTCTGTGTGGGGCCGGTGAAGCTGCTCTGTACGGTGCCAGTGACGCTGCTCTGTGTGGGGCCGGTGACCCCGCTCTGCTCTGTGCGGGAGGTGCAGTGAGTCACCCGCCATTCTCAAGATGTCGGCGGTCTATGGTGAGTGCTTGAAATAATGGCTGTCGGAGTTGGCGCTTGCACAGATGAGAGCTTGAGCTGAGAGCTCCATCTGCGCAGGCGCTGACTCTAAGTGCAATTATTTGAATCTCTGACCGCCGACATCTTCAGAATGACAGCTTGCCGCACAAAGCAGCCGCGCTCCGAGCCGAGCAGAACAGAGCAGTCGCGTGCCGATCCGAGCAGAATACAGAAGTCGCGCGCCGAGCAGAACAGAGCAGCTGCACGCCGAGCAGAACAGAGCAGCCGCACGCTGAGCCGAGCAGAACAGAGCAGCCGCACGCCGAGCACAGTGGCGCCGCCAATGCACACAACAGCGCCGTACTGACCAGCGCCGGCAGCACCCGGTAAGCTACATTCGGATTTTAAGACGCACCCCTCATTTTCCTCCCAAATTTTTGGGAGGAAAAGTGCATCTTATAATCCGAAAAATACGGTATATAAATAACATATTCCACTGTTGCTACTATACCAGGAATAAATATTACCTATATACCAAAGCACACTATGCAAAGAGCAAAATTACCAGACCCAATACAATACAAGACCCAAACAATACTGCCACATGATGATCACTACCATTACCTTTAGTGAATAAATACAATTACCATAACCTTAAACTATAAGCACTCTATAAAAATCCATACTGTATTACCAATAATAGTCTCATACATCTACAATTGCATAATGGTACATGAATTACACCAAACTGTGTCTAAAGTTAAAATAAATCCCCCCCCCAAAAAAACCCCACACTATTAAAAACACCTACATTACTCCCATAAAGTGACCATATAGTGGTAGGTACCAGTACTAGATATGGGCAAACCTGCAGATGTTTGGATTTGGCGGGTCCAATCTGACAAAAAAAAAGACGCTTCTGGACTGGATTTGAACCTGAACTTGAACCCGGACGCCAAACCGCAGTAAAGGCTAGGGGGGCTGTAAAAGTAAGCAGAATGAGGATTAAAGCAGGACAGTTATACTTACCAAGTTTCTGCATGGCTGTCACACTGCTTCCAGGTCCGCTCTCTAGATCTCATGAATTTTCACTGCCTCCTTCACCCACCTTCTGTGACAGCATTTGTGATTGGTTGCAGTCAGACTGCCGATGTGCCGGCATCCGTGATTGGTTGCCCTCATAGTAGCTAGCTAAGTCCCTGGAGTGGAGTGTAAAAATAAATAATTGGAAAAAATGGCTTAGGGTCCCCCATAATTTGATACCCAATGGAGATAAAGCAGACAGCTGGAGGCTGCAGCCCCCCAGCTGTGTGCATTATCTTGGCTCTATTTCAAAATATGCGGGACCTCATGCAGCTTTTTTTTAATTATTTAAATAAATAATTTTAAAGCAGCATGTGATTCCCCACAATTTTGATACCCAGTTAAGATAACAGACAGCTGGGGGCTGGTATTCTCAGGCTAGGAAGGCCCAAGTTATTGGGCCCTACCAGCCTAAAAATAGCAGCCGCCCCAGAATTGGCACATCCATTAGATGCACCAATTCTGGTGCTTTACCCAGCTCATTCCAATTGCCCCGGAGCGGGGACAATCTGGGTATTATAAGGGGTTAATGACAGCTGTGATTTGTCAAGAAATCACAGCTGTTATCAAGCTCGAGGTTAATAATGGGGAGGAGTCCATGAGACCTCTTGATTACTAATCCTGTCAGTCAAAAGATATAAACACAAAACAGAGAAAAATCCTTTATTTAAAAAAAACCCTCTCTTTTTCTCCAATTTATTAACGCCAAAAGCAACCATGCAAGTCTGACGTAATCCCCACCACGACATCCCATGATGATCCTGGCTCTGCTACATCCTGAGGTTGCATTGCACGGTCATATTAGAAAACGCATCCAAGCACTGCAGTGTCAGGAACACACTGATAAGGTCACAGGTGTTAGAGTGGTGACATCAGATAATTCACCTGAGGCCACAAGTGACTCTTCCCACAGTACCCCAGCTGTGACTTCAAGTGAACTGACCTGAGGTGAACTCATTAAACTCAGTGACCTCACCTCAGGTTAAGAAATTGAACTCAATGCCGGATTACCAGAGTAGGCGAAGTGCACACCTTGAGTATTTCATTACAGACATTTCTGTGACAAATATGCATCTCCTGGCAAAAAAAATGCACCACAACCGCATGCATTTTTGATGTAGTTTTGATGTAGTTTCGATGCATTTTTTTCCAGGAGATGCAAATTTGGTGCAGAAATGTTTGCAACCAAATATTCAACGTGTGAACATATCCTAATACGGTAATCGAGCATTGAGTTCAATGACTTCACCTGAGGTGAGGTCACTAAGTTCAATAAGTTCGCCTCAGGTCAGTGCACTTCAGGTCACAGCTGGGGTCCCGGAAGCAGTGTGACAGGCGCACAGAGACTCAGTAAGTATACTTGTCCTGCTTTTTTTTTACTTGCCTTTTTTTTTTTTATCTGGGCAGCTGAACCCAAACAGTAACACATATTTCCCTGAGAAGTTTGTGTTCGGGGTCTGTGCATTGACACTAGGTTCTGGTATGGACCCCAAACTTTGTATGGCATAGATTCGCCCATCACTAAGCAGTACTTTTATGCATGTAAAAGATTACATTAAGGGGGCTTTACACGCTACGACATCGCTAATGCGAACTCGTTGGGGTCACGGAATTGGTGACGCACATCCGGCCGCATTAGCGATGCCGTTGCGTGTGACACCTATGAGCGATTTTGCATCGTTGCAAAAACATGCAAAATCGCTCATCAGTGACATGGGGGTCCATTCTCAAAAATCGTTACTGCAGCAGTAACGAGGTTGTTCCTCGTTCCTGCGGCAGCACACATCGTTCTGTGTGACACCACAGGAACGAGGAAGCTCTCCTTACCTGCCTCCCGGCCGCTATGCAGAAGGAAGGAGGTGGGTGGGATGTTACGTCCCGCTCATCTCCGCCCCTCTGCTTCTATTGGGCGGCGGTTCAGTGACGCAGCTGTGATGTCGCTGTGACGCTGAACGAACCGCCCCTTAGAAAGGAGGCGGTTCGCCGGTCACAGCGACGTCGCCAGGCAAGTAAGTAGTGTGACGGGTCTGGGTGATGTTGTGCGGCACGGGCAGCGATTTTCCCGTGTCGCACAACAGATGGGGGCGTGTAAAGCGGCCTTTCGTTATATAAAGTATAGTGACTTACAGGTGATGTTCTTTCTGATTGGAGTCATTCACTTTTCTTGTCTTTTCTATCTAGCCTAGACCAAGGCAATGAATTTTTCCAGCCATGACTCGTCTTCACAGTTTATATAAGACACATTTGACTTTTCCCAATTGTAGCACAATCCTCACTTATTTCCAAACTACTGCGGCATGTAACAGTGACCTCAATACTTCAAAAATTGTGACACTACTATGATTATCCCACCCATAAAAAATACTAAACATTGTGCCATATTGAGAATGCCTCCAAAAATACAAGTGTCACATAGAAAGTATTAAAGCCCTGTGATCCCAGACAGTAATAATAACTTATGCGGTCCCTTGAAGGTTATAATGTAATAAGTACCTCTTTCAAGTAATAATCACCCCCTGAGTGTCTACATAGAGTAACAATGTCCACAAAAAATGAAATAACGCCCCAAGTGTCTCCTTAAAAAGTAATAATGCCTGAGCACCCTCTTAAAAATTAATAATGCCATCTGAGTGCTTCAATAAAAATTCAAGTCAGGACGATAACTCAAAGTAAATATTGTTTTGAGCCATTTAGAGGTAGACTTGCTTGTTTCTTAGGATCTTTGTATTGCTGTATAATACAACTGTCCTTAAAAAAGTAATTCACCCTTTTTCATTACTGGCCACATCGATATTATGTTGAGAAACAAGGTTTCTCTCAAATACCTTGTGGGTACCTGTGAGCGGTGCTTTTGTGGTCCATTCATTCCATTTGCGTGACCCCCCGGGCTCTGTGACCTCTGATGTCTGGTGATATCACATCAACTGACGCGGGCCGCAGTCTTCCTGAGTGACTGGGCTATGGGCGTTGTTTCACCACTCATCACAGCCTAGCATCACTGCGCAGAATCTCACGTTCACTCCGGAGTGAAAGAGGATGTACAGCCCTGGGCAGTGATAAGAGTTGAAACAACACCCACAGCCTAGTCACTCAGGAAGACTGCGGCCCGCCTCAGTTGACGTGACATCACCAGACAGCAGAAGTCACACAGAGCCCTAGGGTGACATGAAGGAGATGAGTGGACCGCAGTAGAGCCGCTCACGGGCACTATTGGCAACACAAGGTATTTCAGAGAAACCTTGTTTCTCAATATAATATCGATGTGGCCAGTAATGAAAAGGGTGAACCACCCCTTTAAGTGTTAGATTACAAAATGATGGGTGGTCGGTCTTCTTCAGTAGTTTCTGGTAGAGAGCAGAATTCATGGTTCTACCAGTTGTTACATGTGATCCATGTCCTATGGAAACAAAGCAGCACCACACATCACGCTGCCACCACCATGTTTGACTATTGGTATCATGTTCTTATGGTGGAAAACTGTATTAGTTTTTCAGCAGATATAATGGGACCTATGTCTTTAAACAGTTCTACCTTTGACTTATCAACCCACAGAATATTATTCTAAAAGTCCTGGGCGGAACTACATGTTTGGTAAATGTAAAATATATCTTTGTACCGTGTTAGCCAGTAGAGATAAAAAAAAAAGTTTGTTTAAAAGAACTGAGAGTCCTCAGTAGTTGATACCTTTAAATGGCTAACTGAAATATGGTAATAATAGCAAGCTTTCGAGACTACTCAGGTCTCTTCATCAGGCTCCATATAACACAAAATCTGAAGAGTCACATATTTATTTATATACAGGACATAGAATAGTGCAGTGAAAAAAACAAAACAAAAAACAAGTTATGTGAAGCAGAACAATCACTATGGCAAGGGGGCAAACTGTTGTGGCCATAAATATTGTTGTGGTTCATAGATAAGCAGTGTGAAAGTTTTATTGTCCTCTGATTGGGGTGTCTGGTCCGGGCTGTGATGCCCCCATTTTCTGTAGTTTAATGATGGTGTCCAAAAAGTTGATTTCAGTGCAGGAGTAGTTGAGTGTTAGGTTGATGGTGGGATGAACTGATTAAAGTGTTCATGGAAGGTCTTCAGCTGCTCCTCAGACTTTGTCCAGATATTTAAAATATCATCAATGTAACGGTAGTAGGCCACAGGCCTGATAGGACAAGAGGATAAAAAGTCACTCTCAAGCTTGGTCATGAAAAGATTTGCATATTGTGGTGCCATTTTGCTTCCCATTGCATTCCCAGTCTCCTGTAGATATATGTTATTGTCAAATGCAAAGTAATTATGGGTGAGGATGAATTTTGTAAGTTTCACCACAGAATTGGCATCACAGCCTGGACCAAACACCCCAATCAGAGGACAAAAAAACTTTCACACTGCTTATCTATGAAACACAACAATATTTATGGCTAGAACAGTTTGCCCCCTTGCCATAGTGATTGTTCTGCTTCACATAACTTGTTTTTTTTTGTTTTGTTTTGTTTTTTTCACTGCACTATTCTATGTCCTGTTGTGTATAAATATGTGACTCTTCAGATTTTGCGTTATACCATGCCTGATGAAGAGACCTGAGTAGTCTCGAAAGCTTGCTATTATTACCATCTTTTCAGTTAGCCATTAAAAGGTATCAACTACTGAGGACTCTCAGTTCTTTTAAACAAACTTTTTTTGTTTGGTAAATGTAAGACAAGTTTTTGTGATCCTTCTAGCTAACAGTGGTTTATACCGTGCAGCTCTACCATGGATGGAATATGTGCACTTTCTTATTAGTGAATCCTGTACATTGATTTTAACATATCGTATCATAACATTTCAGTTAAAGTAATTATAGACCTGTGGTGCAGATGGCATAGTTATATAACTTTAAGATTGTCTTTGGTGACACAAAAAACTTAGAAAATCTGAATTCTCTACAACTTCCCCAACTTCTCTGTTGTATTCTAGAAATGCTCACAAGTATGGTATACAGAGGTACCTCTGATAGTATGATAATAGCTTGAGGTAATTTCAAATTACAAACCCTATAGTTAAAGTAAATAAATAAAGAAAGAAAGAAAGAAATGAACAGCATAGAAATCAGGAGGTTACCTTGGGACTGGACTTTTCCACCCACCCAGCAATCTGTTTTTACCACCAAGGAAAGGTATGTCTGGCTATACTTTTCTCAGGTATTGGCTTCACTGAGTCCCCTAGAGCGGTAGCTCCTTTCCCCGTTACGGCTTATAGTGCTGAGCCTATACGGGTGTGGAGGCCCCCTCTATGACATCCATATTTTCTAATAGGGCATATACGTATTACAACCCCTTTGGTTTTATAAAAGGTGTTATCTAAACCTTATAGTCTGCCATTCCCTGAATGAGCTGAACCTGGACAAAATGACTGAAGAGGCAATTTATGTTGCATCATTATAGTCATTACAGCCTCATATTTCACACTCTGTTGCCTTTGAGCTAATTATTTCCTTGGAGCACAGCAGCTAAGACCTAAAGTCTATGACCAAAGCTAAACAATAAAATCAACGTACTCTTTATTCAATTTAATATGTGTTAAAAAAAGGATCCTGGGGCCAAATGTCTTTTTTCCTCTCATAATATGAGGACCATGGGGACTATAGATGACTTCTCTCTAAGCATGACATCTGATTTCCCCAAGGATTTCCAGAATATTTAACTTCCATGAGTGTAGAATATTCACACAATACTTACTGGAATGTCACACTGAACACTGTGCTCACTGTTGCTATGGGAATTAATTATACTTTCTCTAAATATGGGGTAAAGGATAACATAACATTTAGGGAACCTATGAAGAGAAAGCGAGAAATCATTTCTACATGTATGTGATGTTCTGTATGCTAAGTTCTAATTGTCCAAGTGAGCAAATTAAGTCACAAAGAAACTGTATCCAATTGTGTTAGCGAAACTATATGTAGCAGTGTGCATGTCTGACGAGACACATGAAATAATGTACTGTTTATCCTTAATGCTTAAATATGTATTTTTTTATTGGCATTTTGTACGGTCATAAATATAGGCAGAGACAATGTCCTATGTGACCCATTTTGACATGTAGCTGAAATGACGGAAACCTTCTCTCCCCCTGCCTCCCCATTGTGTGTGACATATTAGCGATTATAGCTGCTCCACGCGTCCTCCCCATTTGACAGCTGTGTCACTCTGTGTCATGACAATGTAGCAAAACCCCTAGTGTAATGTAAAGCTACTGCGGGACACAGGTTATATAAAGGGGGGATGGATTTTGGAATTGCATTAAATATCCTTTGGAAACCAATAATACAACTGCTTTTAATTTATAACCTTCTATACAAAAACGTGATAAACTTTGAAAAAGAACCTTTAGGCTATGTTCACACAGTCAGAATTTGATCAGAAATTCAATGCAGATCCGCTAACATTCTGCATTCTATCCAAGTAATTAGGGTTTTCCATATCCTATTTACATAGAGAGGAAAAATCTGCATCAAACGTCCACCATCCTCTATATTCACTATATACAGTAAACTCTAATCCTTGTGCAGAACCCCCAGCAAATCCGAACGTCAGTCTTGGACTTTGGCTGTGGATTCTTTCTAAAACATTCATCGGGATTTGACTAAGTTAACTCTGACCATGTAAACATGACCTTTGTGTAAATCTAAAATACTTTTTTTTTATTTTACTTCATTGATTAGGCAATTTAAATGACAGACTAAAGGTTGAGGCTAATTTATTGATGATTTATTCTTGTCTCCATAGGGAGCACTACTATATTTATTATCAGAAACTTTTCTAATATTTGCAAGCAATTGAATTGCTACCCCTTACTGAGTTTCACTAAATTAAATACTATACCTAAATTTACTTGAACCTTTTTACAAGTACATGAACAGCGCTCGTCGGCAGAGGATGAATGGTGAGGGCACAGTAGCTGAGCATGTGGCACCCCATTCCTGGCAGGCAGATGATGAAAGAACGACACAGGGAGGGAGATTGTTGAAAACATGCTTATATCTCTCTATGCATTTCCACACTGACTAGATAATAATGAGATCAGGGCTTTATGGGGGCCATATTATAACATCCAAGACTCCTAGTTCTTCTTTATGATAATAATAGATAACGCCTTCTCAATCACTATGTTTCCCCTAAGTAAAATAATAACAGATATAGTCACCTATTTTTGTGATCTGATAACCGTGGACAATCACAAAAAGTTCCATTGATCAAGAAAAAACAAAACCACAGGAGTAGTTGGAAACTGAGCTGACCGAAATCCCCTATCAGACAACACTAGAAATAGCAGTGGGATGTTTCTAACACACCTAGACACCTCGTCACTGCCTGAGAAACTTGCTACACCTCAAAGATAGAAATGAGGAATCCTAACTTGCCTCGAAGCAGTCCCCAAAGAAATAGCAAGCCGCCAACAAGCAACAGCGGTGATGTAAGAAATCACAATACACAGATAGAAAATGTAGATTAGCAAAGGTGAGGCCCGACTTACTAGATACGACAGGACAGGACAGAAAACTGATTGCGGCCAGCAAAAACCCTACAAAAAAAATACCAAACTCCTGATAATAAAAAATTACGAGACCACACGGACTCTCCCCCACGATATCAGGTACTCTTGTGCCAGACACTTTAGACAGAACTGCAGATATAGTGGGAAGAAACAAAATCACAGAACAAATAATATTCTAAAGTGCAAATACTCCAAACATGAACAGAGAGCAAGCTCCCTTTCTTGCTGGAGAAACTGCCCTGCTCACAAAAGCAAAAAAACAGATCCTCACATACAAGAAACCAAACACGGAACCAAATGGAATAAGCAAAAACACTCTTAAGTGCAAATCCAGCAATTAAGCACAGAAACAGTAAACTTATCTGTAGTAGATTTGGACACCGAATAAACGGGAGAAACAGAAGGGAAAACTCCAAGCCATCTTCAGAAGCAGGAAGGAAACATTTTATCACCGGCGGCTGCCAAGCACAAAATGTTCTTCTAAATAGACTAGGCTGATCTGCAAAAGGATTTTCTGGATTCCCGATTAATTCCATCACCTGTTTGAATGACAGACTCAAAGTCAGCTTCACTACCATTCCTGGCCACCAGAGGGAGCTCTACATCAGCACCCACTCGGATGACATTCACAAGAAATATACTGCCAGCTCCAATCCAGCAATGTCGGCACCTGCTCTCCTGGGGCTCTTGTGACATTGTTTTATGGTGCAATACCTGCAGCCAATCAGCTACCGTTTCATTCTCCCCTCTTTTGGACATAATTGACATCCGTAGGGGGCCAGAAAGCAGCTGCAGCTCTGACTTTCTCCAGATATCAATTACAAGTGAAGGAGGGGAGAGTAAAGTGAGCACTGATTGGCTTCATGGATTGCATCACATAACAATTGTCATATGAGCCCTAGGACAGCAGGTACTGACATAGTTGGAATGGTGCCAACACTGGAGGTGAGTATAGCAGTTATTGTTTTATTTGGAGAAAACATAGTGATTGTCTCCCTGATGGTATTGCATTATGCATAAATATCTGACTATATTTTTCAGCACTGTGAACACCAAGAAATGGTCAATGTTAAGATCCATATGTAACAGCGTGTCCCTCCCCCGCATGTGCTCATGGTGTAATAGTCTGTCCCTCCTTTGTACTGCTTCTGCTGGGAGATTGTTTGTTCTTCTCAGCATGGGACTTCTCCAATCCACAACTTGGTAAACAAAACAGAGCCAGGAGGTCTAAGGGTACCTTCACACTTTAGCGATGCAGCAGCGATCCGACCAGCGATCTGACCTGGTCAGGATCGCTGCTGCATCGCTACATGGTCGCTGGTGAGCTGTCAAACAGGCAGATCTCACCAGCGACCAGTGAACAGCCCCCAGCCAGCAGCGACGTGCAAGCGACGCTGCGCTTGCACGGAGCCGCCGTCTGGAAGCTGCGGAGACTGGTAACTAAGGTAAACATCGGGTATGGTTACCCGATGTTTACATTAGTTACCAGTGTGAGCAGGGAGCAGGGAGCCGCGCACACTGAGCGCTGGCTCCTTGCTCTCCTAGCTGCATTACACATCGGGTTAATTAACCCGATGTGTAATGCAGCTACATGTGCAGAGAGCAGGGAGCCGCGCACACTGAGCGCTGGCTCCTTGCTCTCCTAGCTGCTGTACACATCGGGTTAATTAACCCGATGTGTACAGCAGCTACATGTGCAGAGAGCCGGAGCCGGCAGCACAGGCAGCGTGAGAGCTGCGGAGGCTGGTAACTAAGGTAAATATCGGGTAACCACCTTGGTTACCCGATGTTTATCTTGGATACAGCTTACCTCAGCTGTCAGACGCCGGCTCCTGCTCCCTGCTCGCTTCATTTGTCGCTCTCTTGCTGTCACACACAGCGATCTGTGTGTCACAGCAGGAGAGCGGCTTTGAAGAAAACGAACCAGGGCTGTGTGTAACGAGCAGCGATCTCGCAGCAGGGGCCAGATCGCTGCTCATTGTCACACACAGCGAGATCGCTAATGAGGTCACTGCTGCGTCACAAAAAGCGTGACTCAGCAGCGATCTCGGCAGCGAGCTCGCTGTGTGTGAAGCACCCCTAAACTCCATTCATGTATCAAATGTCCAGGGGGGGGGGTGGGCCCACCTAAGGGGCTGATCACAGGATAGAAGAACAATGAGACCCATGTTAGTTCAGTTAGTTGGATCTCGGCTGGAGAAGCATTAGGATTAATAGCTGAGGCTAAATCCTAGTGCCTCTGTATGGACTGTTACAGACTGGAGATCGGTGGCCACGTGGGATTGTGTTTTCTTGTTCACTCATAAGGACCATTGCCATATTTTCCCTGGAATCGGAATACCAGGCGGTGCCCCTGGATCTGTTATTTTGTTGTGGACTCCTTGCAGACTTTAAGGATATATATTCCTGTTTGGTGCTTTATCTTTGTGGTTCCAATAAAGCCCTTTGGATTGTTCCTTGGCTTGGTGTCCCTTACTGCTCTGTCGCACACCCCGTCACAAACTGGTGGCAGCAGTGGTATCAGAGCAGACGCAATGGGGGACAATGGCCCATCAACATCTGGAACTAAAACCTCAGGATACAGGAACTGGACTGTGGGGAGCCTAAAAACAAAGGCCCGTGAATTAGGAGTCAACTACAAAGGACTTTACAAGGAACAACTAATTGAGGCTTTGGAAGACACTTGCCTGCAAGATGGCACCGAGGAAGGATTTCCACAGCAAGGACAGGAAAGACGGGAGCTGGAGGTAAATACCCAAAAATGTCAGTGGGTTGTGTGGTACGATAAGGAGATGGCACTGCTTGGAGATGAGGCCACCATAGAAGATAAGATGGAGGCTATTCGCGGAGCTAAGGAGAGGGCATTGCTGGAGAGGAGGTTTGCTATGGAAACAGCTAGAGGCTCCAGACAGACTGTACCCACAGCACCCACTATAAGGGAATTCTCCAGAGTGTCCCGCAAGGACCTTAAGCCATTTAATGAAGCTGCAGGCGACATTGAGGGCTTCTTCCAGGACTTTGAGCATCAGTGCCGATTAATAGAAGTCCCAGAAAGAGAGCGAGTCAGACACCTGGTGGTGCCGACGCCTATAGAGCTATGGACCCTCAGTGGAATTGTGAGTATGGGGAGATAAAACAGACCATTCTAGAACATTATGCCGTGACCCCAGATACTTATAGGACTCAGTTCCGTACGCTAGCCTGTGATGGGGAAGTGTCTTTCAAGATGTATGCCCACAGACTGAAACAAGTATGCCATTGCTGGCTGGAGGGAGAGGGGGCCTTAACTTTGGAGACGTTCGTCCAGGTCATCCTAAAAGAACAGTTTTATGCCAAGTGCCCTACTGAGATCCAGGAATGGGTGCACGAGAGGAGACCAGAGACAGTGGAACAAGCTGCTGCTCTAGCTGATGAGGTGCTCACTATCAAACATCAGTGGAAACAGCTGCTAGCAGAGGGAGCAAAAATGACTATCTCCCCAACACCAGAGGTTCCTTGTCCTTCAGTGCCCAATGTTCCTCGAGCTCCTAGATCACCACCTCATGTGCATACCCATGTGTATGTGCATACCCATGTGTATGTGCCTCCAGTTGTTTCTACCACATTTTCTGGAATGCGACGAGGAGAGAAAGTAGAAGAGCGAAGATGTTATAGCTGTGGGCATCTCGGGCATCTGCAGGCCACATGCCCATCTATCCAGTGGAGTCATCCTCCAAATCGACAACCACCTCCAGCACTTGCACCTCCCTATCAGTCACCAAGGTCTCCTACCTACTTCTCCAGAAGGCAAACTGGAAGGAGTGAGATGCAGAGCAGATGTTATCAATGTGGGCAGCCTGGTCATCTGCAAGCTCACTGTCCAGGTATTCGGAGGCAGAACAGCTGCAGACCACCTTTGCCTGTCCATTATCTACAGACACCCTCAGCAGGAGATGAGCTGGATTCACTCCTTGATGATTTGACAAGGGACTCTGATCTGTTGACTTCCCTACCAGGAGTCTATGGGGTGCGAGCCACAGCCGCCCGTTCTTCTGATCTTCAGCATAAACATCTACAGGAGGTCATGCTAGATGGCCAAAAAGTTGTTGGCTTTCGTGACACTGGGCCTTTTCTCACCATAGCAGATCCCCTAGTAATTCAACCAGAAGCAATTCAAAAGGGATCAGGAATTGCCATTGAATTGGCTGGAGGTACTCAGAGATATATTCCAAAAGCAAGTGTAACCCTGGATTATGGCTTTGGGGCAAAACAATGCATAATCGGTGTCATGAGCGGCCTTCCTGCAGACATTCTCCTAGGCAATGATGTGGGAGATATACAATGCCAATTTGTGGGTGCAGGAAGCAGAGTTTAAGTGAAGGAGGATACAAACTGGAGCCGAACATTCAACCCTACATCTTCACCATACACTAAAGAAGATGGAGTCAACACCAAAATGCAGATGGATTGTCCATTCAGGAGGAGCCCTTAGTCAGGGTCGGCATGTTTACGTGTACTTGACAAGCAACCTGTTGAGGTCACTTATACGTACACAAATTGAGGGGGGGAAGGGGTTGTAACAGCATGTCCCTCCCCTGCCTGTGCTCATGGTGTAATAGTCTGTCCCTCCTTTGTACTGCTTCCGCTGGGAGATTGTTTGTTCTTCTCAGCATGGGACTTCTCCAATCCACAACTTGGTAAACAGAACAGAGCCAGCATGTCTAAAGTCCATTCATGTATCAAATGTCCAGGTGGAGGTGGGCCCACCTAAGGGGCTGATCACAGGAGAGAAGAACAATGAGACCCATGTTAGTTCAGTTAGTTGGATCTTAGCTGGAGAAGCATTAGGATTGATAGCTGAGGCTAAATCCTAGTGTCTGTGTATGGACTGTTACAGACTGGAGATCAGTGGCCACATGGGATTGTGTTTTGTTGTTCACTCATAAGGACCCTTGCCATATTTTCCCTGGCATCAGAATACCGGGCGGTGCCCCTGGATCTGTTATTTTGTTGTGGACTCCTTGCAGACTTTAAGGATATATATTCCTGTTTGGTGCTTTATCTTTGTGGTTCCAATAAAGCCCTTTGGATTGTTCCTTGGCTTGGTGTCCCTTACTGCTCTGTCGCATACCCCGTCACACCATATACAAAGTAGCCCACCAAGGAAACATAAAGCACAAGATTAGACACATTATGTTTAATTCCATTTGAAATCAGAAGCTGTCCAGCCGTGCTATCAGCTCAGAACTGGCAGCAACGTGTGCTACTCGGTTACACCCATCTACTTTTCAAAAACGTTTGACCAGAAATGGACTTCATGTCAGAATTGTGGCCAAACAAGCATACTTTTCACATGGAAATAAAAACAAATGACCCTATTCGGATAGCAGGAGATTACACAGTGAGCCCTGGGTCCTCGTTGGGCCCCTGTTCTGGCTATAGAGGGGCTGATAACCGCTATGTGGTGGTAATATGTGGTCTGGTCATGATGGGGTGGTATTTCTTCCCTGTATGTGGTATTATTCGGTCACTAAGTGATGGTAATGCAGTATGTGGTCTGGTAACGGTGTGCTGGTATTTGTCCCTTGTATGTGATATTATTCAGTCACTATGTGGTGGTAATATATGGTCTGGTCATGGTATGATGGTATTTCTCCATTGTATGTGGTATTATTGTTCTTAGTATAGTGGATTGTGGTCGGTCACTTGTTCTCTCTGGTATCAGTAAGGGTAAGATTCCTTATTTCCAATATAAATTAAAAACTTGGGTGTTTAACCCCTCCCTTTCAAGTGACTATTACACAGAAGCAAATATGCACTCACAGAGGTTCTCCAATGAAAACAAGTAATCACTTCTTCTAAGGCTACATTCACATGTTCAGTATTTGGTCAGTATTTTACCTCAGTATTTGGAAGCCAAAACCAGGAGTGGGTGAAAAATGTAGACGTGGTGACGCGTTTCTACTATACATTTCCTCTGATTGTTCCACTCTTGATTTTGGTTTACAAATACTGAGGTAAAAAAGCTCACCAAATATTCAACGAGTGAATGTGGCCTAAGGATAAATAATAACTTATTGATCAGTATCTTTCCAATTGTTGGAACCTATACCGATCGGCAGAATGAGATTTCACTTGTGTTTTGCTTCAGATGACTCGTTTCTGATATGGCATGAAAAAAAAAAAAAAAAAAAAAAAAAAAATCGCAGATGGACACTTCCTTATTGATTAACACTGGTGCAAGTGCAATCCGATGTTTTATCGGATTTCACTCCTCCGTATTAATCGCAAGTGGAACCGAGCCTTTAGACTTGGGCTCATGCACAACTCGACCACTGATACATAAATTCCCTCAGACGCTGCTGAGCGCTGCACTTGACTTTTCCTGGAAGACCCAAAGAGGATGAATGGAGCTGCTGTCACACATTCGACCTGCCGCTCCATTTTATAATGGGAATAAAAATGCCCTGTCAGAGATAAAAGTCCCCCATTTTTCTGTTTCAGTGCAGTTTCCACTGATCAGATTCCACCAATCAATAAGTTATCACCTACTAAACCTGTGGATCCTGTATATTGGTGTTAACTTGTTTTCCCCAGAATACCTCTTTAATGTAAACTACTGTAATTGTACATCACAGTTCTGGTGTGCTGTAATGCTCACAGGTGTGAGCAAGAGTGGACCCACTGGGCCGCAGCACACAGTATACCTGAGGGGCGTAATGTAGGCGCACACCTAGTATTCATTAGAGCCTCTGATGGCGAGGTTGGCCTTGGCTGCCAGCAGCCACCATGTGCCACTCAGGTAGACTTTGTGCTGCAACACCTGACGGTCTGAGATAAGGCAGATGCTGATGCACCAGGTACGGCCGCCACAGATAGTTGCAGCAGGTATGGCTCGCAGACATAGTGCACTGTGAGAGGCCATTTCTATTAAGTTGACGGCCATCAAACAGAGCACCCTGCATAGCCACATGCCCCAGAGGATCTGGATGAGAGACAAGCGAAGGAGGTGAGCGAGGTTTGCTGCTGGCTTCCCCATATTAAAAATATCTTTAATGTGCCTGTGTATGTGCATGTATGATGTGTAGATCTATGTATGTCGGTGTATATATTTATGTGTATTTTTGTGAATGTGTCTTCAAATATGTATATGTACATATGCCTGTAAGTGTATGTATCTGTGTATGTGCTTGTCTGCATGTACATGGGGCCCACTGAGACTCTTTTGCCCGGGGCCCACAAAAACCCTGTCTAAATTGCTTCCACAGGAGTGTGTGCCAAGCATCGCTCCCCCAGGTCTTATATAAAACTCAATAACACGATGCGACCAGCCAATTGTCACGTTGTACTAAGGAAACACTGAAGCTAGCCGGAGGAATAGCTTCAGTGCGTAGTTAGATGACTAATCACTAGAGGGTGAAAGAGTAGTCAGCAAGTGGGGTCTGCAACAGGAAGTCTCGTCAATAGTACAGGAGAAAGCAGGACGCAGTCAGGTGATAGCCAGGAATCAGAAGCCAGAAGGTCACGTAAAACAGCAGCAGGGAGAGATGGAGCTGAGGTCAAAAACAAAGATGCAGGTCGGAGGCTGGGAACTCAAAGTAATGTACGAGGGTGAGGAGTCACAGGTCAGGACCGGTGTAAGACAGACAGGACTAGGGTAAACAACAGGCAAGACTGGAGAGTCAGGGAACGGGATAGACGAACAGAAAGGATGACATGGTAACAGGGAGGCTAGACAGATCAAGGTAAACTCACGGGAGCCAGGGACACACACACTGCAAAGCAGGAACTATTACTGACGATTTTCTGGAGGAGCAGTGCCAAGATATAGCGGCCTGTCCTCCGGAGTGAAGCAGAATAGAATTAACCCCTCCCATAACCTGTAACCCTAGGCTAGGATACAAGCAAAGGTTCAGCAGCTAATGAGCCAGGCATGAATCATGACACCAATCACAGTAATGCCAGTAGCCAACATGGCTACGGCATTACTGTGTATAACAGACAATCCCCGCATGTTGATTGGTTGTCTAACGGCCGCAAAACATGTGGGGCATGGACTTGAGCATGATGCTCCAGCACCACGATTCTTGATCGAGTAACAAGTGTGCCCGAGCACCCCCATGCTTGATCGAGTATCACTCATCACTAGTGTTCTCCATGTAATGCTACAAATCAGCTAAGAAAATGTGATGCCCTGGACTAGTCAGGTCATCCCAGGTAGTCCCATGCACACACACCCCCTCCCTGAAAAGGTGACAGCAGCCAAACATAAAACCCTTGTCACCACCCTCCAGGTTTGATGTCCACACCAGGAGGGCGGAGCAAGGCGGTTGGTTCCACCCACCGAGGAGTTCACAGGCCTGGAGGCGGGAAAGACACAGAAGTTCTAGTTCTAGTGCACAAGTAGATGAGTCTTGACAGTGAAGGAGAGAGGTTGAGTTCAAGGGCAGACCTGTGACCAGGCCTGCCAATAGTCTACTTAGGTGGCTGAGTCGGAGCCCAGTCATCTCTGGCAAGGAGGCAGACGGTGGTGGCTGCCTGCAGGAGCTGGGATTACAGCTGGTGGAACCGTAGGGACCGGGGTTGGGCGGTGGCCCGCCGGTACCAAACCGGGGAACCGATTGGAAACCAGAGCACCAGGAGGGGTACTCAGACCCAGTACAAAGCCCCGAACCGACAGGGCCGAGTCAAATCAACTGATTGAGGACTGGACTTAAGGACCTATCCTACACAAGACCCGTTAGAAGACAACAGCCCAACTATACAGGGTAAAGCCACCGCCAAGGCATAGAGACCCAAAGGGCCAGCGTCTGCAGGCAAACAGGGCTCTTCCGATAACCAGCAAGCCGGGGAGCGGACTACTGTTGCTTAGGCATAAGAGTCAAACATTCATATAAAAAGGTGCAGGAGAAAGGCGGAAACCACCAACCCGTTCAGGGAGAAGCTGCAGCCGGCCGCAGGCCCCGTTCATCATCCCATTTGGTTTACCAGAGACTCCCGTGTATTGTGTCATAGTGAGTATGTACCGCCCCGCGGGCTCGGCTGCGACCACCGAGCCGCTCGGATCCGTGCTCGTACTGCGGGTGGTGACTCGAGCCTCTCACGGACCCGGGGGTCACGCCGCTCTGCAAGGGAGTTGGCGCTACACGCGGGGATTTGGGTGATGAGTTCCGGGGCCGCGGTGGTTTGCTTTTGGATGTTAGTTCGTGATGCCACCCATGGGTTGTGGTGATTGTAGACACCACCGCTGCGGTGAAGGTATGGGGGGCTCCCGGGAGCAGTGTAATGGCGCATCTAGGTGTTGACCCCTCCGTGGGTAGGGGGTGTTGGTCCCGGGGCCCGGTAGGTGAGGGCCGGGGTGCAGGGTGAAGTATTGCGGTGCAGTGCGGTGCGGTGCCTGATGGCACTGGTGTACTCACTCTGACACAAGACACTGGAGTCTCTGGTAAACCAAACGGAGTGATGAACGGGGCCCGCAGCGGCTGCAGCTTCTCCCAGAATAGGTTGGTGGTTTCCGCCTTTCTCCTGCACCTCTGTGTGTAAATGTTTGACTCCTATGCCTAGACACCGGTAGTCCACTCCCCGACTTGCGTATGCCGTAAGAGCCCGTTTGCCCGCAGACGCTGGCCCTGTGGGTCTCTATGCCTTGGCGGTGGTTTTACCCTGTATTTTTGGGCTGTTGTCTTCTAACGGGACTTGTGTGGGATATGTCCTAAAGTCCAGTCCGCAATCAGTTGATTCGACTCGGCTTTGTCGGTTCAGTGCTTTGTACTGGGTCTGAGTACCCTGCCTGGTGCTCCAGTATCCAGTTGGCTCCCCGGTTTGGTTCCGGCAGGCCACTACCCTCTCCCGGTCCCTTACGGTTCCACCGGTCGTTGTCCCGGTCTCCTGCAGGTGGCCACCACCGTCTGCCTCCTTGCCAATGGTGACTGGGCTCCGACCCAGCCACCTGGTAGTCTCTTATCAGGGAACAGACACAGGACTGCCCGTGACCTTGACTGCTCTCCACTAGAACCTGAACTTGACTCCTGTCGACCCTGAACTTGACTTAGACTCACTGTTTTCCCGCCTCCAGGCCTGTGAACTCGTTGGTGGGCAGAGCCAACCACCTGGCTCCACCCCCTGGTGTGGACATCAAACCTGGAGGGTGGTGACAAGGTTTTTAGTTTGCTGTTGTCACCTAACTGGGAGGGGGGTGTGGTGTTGTGTGTGACTACCTGGGACGACCCGACTAGTCCGGGGCGTCACATTCCCCCTTGGTTTAATGCAGACCGTCCGTGGGCTGCCCGTCCATCACCGGTTTATTTTTGTTTTTCTGAAAGATAGAAAAGGGAACATAATAGAAGCATAATAACATTTCAACATTTTTATCTTTTGGATCTTCCCATACGGGAGGCACTTACTTGAACATTACGACAACATTTTTAATAACACGGGAACCGGGTCCTCAGTCACCCACCCAAACAACCTAGACCTTGATGCTGCCCCTAAGAAGTGGGCAGCACCCCTTTTCCCCAGTTCAGGAACGGGCCCAGGTGTTTTAACGGGACGGGTGTGGGTTTCACAGTCCTTTCAGAGGCTCCACGTCCAGGGGACCCCTGACTCGGAGGATGGCCACCGGTTGTAGTGGTGGCGGGCCTCGGCCAACAGCTTCCTCCAGTCTGCCTCTCCGGAGGCGGTGAAACCAGACGGCTGGTTAAGGGGGGTATTATTTACAAGCCCAAAAGTTTTTGGGTGGCCTGCAAGTTCTCGGCCTTGTCTTTAAGTAACAGGGGCAACAAAAGTCCCAACGGGGACGGGCAGTCAGGGTCCCAGGGACTATTTACAACACTTAACTCTGGTACAACTTCCTCCTGCAGCTTTCCCACAGTCCACCACCGGACAGCACGAGCCCCCAATGCCACCTTTACTCACGGGTGACACTGTTCCACAAGACTCCATTTTCAGCTTCTGGTAGTTCGGGTACGACTGCTCCTCCGACCGGATTCTTTAACTTTGGGGGTTAACTGGAACATCAACAGGGTCCCAACGGGGACTGACAGTAAGGTAGTCGGGAACCGCTACCGATTCAACTTTCTTCAGAATAAACGCGGGCATGCACATCCGCTCTCCTGCCCAGGAGCCAGGACCACTTGGGTGCCCTCAGCGCCGGCTACAACCGGTCTCTCATACTGCCTTGGGCCCCACCGATCAGTGGCCTGCTCCGGATCAGCCTGTGCGGGGGACGGGCCCAGCTGGAGTCCCTCCATGTCGGCTACGACCGGCACCTTCGGTAATGAGGGACCCCGCTGTGACGTGGCCTGCTCTGCCGCTTCGCAGCTGCGTCCCCGCCGTGCCTCAGCCGAGGTTGGGTGTCTGGGCTTCTGGGCGAGGGTCGCTTCCGTTGCAGCTGGGCGGAGTGCCGTAGCCGTCACCATCTCTGTTGCGGCCATGCTCAGGGCCGGATGGGATGTCGTCGGCAGTGCTGGAGCGATGGTGACGGTAAGGCCTGAGGGCCCAGTAACTGGGTCCTCCCCCGTAGGTGGTACGGGCTCTGCTGCCACGGACTGGGGCAGCGGGTCGGTCAGGGCATTGGCTGCGTACACGGGCGACGAGGGAGACGGTGTGGTGGACAGAAGCAGGCCAGGTCCCTCAGCCGCAGCGGCCGATCCCTGGGGGACATAGGGGCGTGGGTCACTGCTTACCCGCTCCTCCGAGATTATCTCCACTTCACGCGCCCGGACAGCTGCAGCCAGGCCCTTCATCCCCAACGTCCACTTTGCCAGCATGAAGTGGACTTGGGCCTGGATCTTCCGCCAGATCCTGCTGCGTTGGTATCCAGGAACGGGTTTCAGCAGAGTCCTGGTGTCTCTGCACTCCACAGCGCTAGTTACATGTCGCCATTCTTCACCCGGTCCCCTCCTTGGTGTTTTCCGAGCACTTCACTTGCTTTTTGCGCCGCTCCGCTCTCGGGGGGGCGGGGCTTCGTCTTCGCGCCCTTTCTGTTCAGGGAAGACGGCTCGGGCGGGAACTTTTCGCGCCCAAGATGGCGGATTCTCCAATTCTTCAGCGGGACGCCACTGGCGATGATCTGAATGCGCACTTCCACAGGTAACTGGACGGTTCTATCCTGTTTGCAGACACCAGAAGTGTCGATGTGTACTGCCCCGCAGGCTCGGCTGCGACCACCGAGCCGCTCGGATCCGTGCTCGTACTGCGGGTGGTGGCTCGAGCCTCTCACGGACCCGTGGGTCACGTCGCTTTGCAAGGGAGTTGGCGCTACACGCGGGGATTTGGGTGATGAGTTCCACGGCCGGGGCCGTGGTGGTTTGGTTTTGGATGTTAGTTTGTGACGCCACCCACGGGTTGTGGTGATTGTAGACACCACCACTGCGGTGAAGGTATGGGGGCTCCCGGGAGCAGTGTAATGGCACAGCTAGGTGTTGACCCCTCCGTGGGTAGGGGGTGTTGGTCCCGGGGCCCGGTAGGTGAGGGCCGGGGTGCAGGGTGAAGTGTTGCGGTGCAGTGCGGTGCGGTGCCTGATGGCACTGGTGTAATCACTCTGACACAAGACACTGGAGTCTCTGGTAAACCAAACGGAGTGATGAACGGGGCCCGCAGCCGGCTGCAGCTTCTCCCAGAATAGGTTAGTAGTTTCCGCCTTTCTCCTGCACCTCTGTGTGTAAATGTTTGACTCCTATGCCTAGACACCGGTAGTCCGCTCCCCGACTTGCGTATGCCATAGGATCCCGTTTGCCCGCAGACGCTGGCCCTTTGGGTCTCTATGCCTTGGCGGTGGCTTTACCCTGTATGGTTGGGCTGTTGTCTTCTAACGAGACTTGTGTGGGATAGGTCCTAAAGTCCAGTCCGCAATCAGTTGATTCGACTTGGCCCTGTCGATTCAGGGCTTTGTAATGGGTCTGAGTACCCTGCCTGGTGTTCCGCTATCCAGTTGGCTCCCCGGTTCAGTTCCGGCGGGCCACTACCCTGTCCCGGTCCCTTACGGTTCCACCGGTCGTCTTCCCGGTCTCCTGCAGGTGGCCACCACCGTCTGCCTCCTTGCCAATGGCAACTGGGCTCCGACCCAGCCACCTGGTAGTCTCTTATCAGGGCACGGACACAGGACTGCCCGTGACCTTGACTGCTCTCCATTAGAGCCTGAACTTGACTCCTCTCAACCCTGAACTTGACTTAGACTCACTGTTTTCCCACCTCCAGGCCTGTGAACTCGTTGGTGGGCAGAGCCAACCGCCTGTCTCCGCCCCCCCTGGTGTGAACATCAAACCTGGAGGGTGGTGACAAGGTTTTTAGCTTGCTGTTGTCACCTAACTGGGAGGGGGGTGTGGTGTTGTGTGTGACTACCTGGGACAACCCGACTAGTCCGGGGCGTCACAAGTACACCAGTGCCTTCGGGCCGCGCACCGCGCTGCACCGCGCCAGCTTCCAGTACGCACCTGCTCTCATGGCCTCCTCACTTACCCTCGGGCCCCCGGAACCACCACTCCCCTACCCACGGGGGGGTCAACTCCAAGCTGCGCAACACCATCCCCGGGAGGCCTAATTAACGGCAGCGGTGGTGTCCATCTATTCACCACAACCCGTGGGTGGCGTCACGAACTAACAACCCCCCTATCAAACCACCACGGCCTCGGCCGTGGAACATCTCCCCACTGAAATCCCTGCGTGTAGCGCCAACCCC
Source organism: Anomaloglossus baeobatrachus (assembly GCF_048569485.1). Taxonomy (NCBI): domain Eukaryota; kingdom Metazoa; phylum Chordata; class Amphibia; order Anura; family Aromobatidae; genus Anomaloglossus; species Anomaloglossus baeobatrachus. The sequence goes on from NC_134355.1 coordinate 485,487,863, forward strand.
CTTGCAGAGCAACGTGACCCCCGAGTCCGTGAGAAGCTCGAGCCACCACCCACCGTACGAGCACGGATACGAGCGGCTCGGCGGTCACAGCTGAGCCCGCGGGCCGGTACAAAAGAGCATATCATTATTATAAAAAAAAAAAACCTAGAGACACTTCATTCGGCTGTTTTCATTTAACCTATTTTTGCAGCTCCATTTATGTTTCATTTAAATTTATTTTCATTCACAGTGGATAAGCTGTTGATTCATTGTATTCTGCATCAATGATTTTGTCTGCAGTAACCGGACTACCTGCCTACAATATGTTTTTTATAATGTGTCTCCCTTTATGATAGAAGAGTTCTTTGGCCTTGCGTGGTTAGCGTATGCCTCCCACCTCTGTAACCCTTTCACCAACACCCCTAAACAAATAAATAGAAAAATGTCAAGTTACATTTCTAAACAATAAACCAATGAGGCCAAAAACTGTCGGTACTTCTGTTATATTCAAATAGAGATTTCAGAACTCAGGTCTTATTTTGATTGTGTGAATCTTCAGAAGTGAACATCTCTTGTGTTGTGTAAAGTATAAGTCTTTAGCTATGTGATCCCAGACAACCTGTGCAGTGCCACAGCCAGGTGACATCCCTATGGAAAGTGAGGGAAGAAAATTGAGGTCTCTAATGACAGATCCTGTAGGAATCTGGAGTCCTTGATGACAGTGAACACAAAGCGTTGAAGAGGAATGCTTGTGCGTGAAGGTGGGCGAGAAGCCATGTTTCTCTGATGTTTTCAATGAAATAGGATAAAAGCTGATTGCTTTAGGTTTGCATGAGTTGCAGAGAACCTTGAAACCTCAGTGGGATGGAAGCATAGTATTTGTGCATGTAGATTAGCTCTATTTTGTTCTTTAGGAAGAAAAAACACAGGACAACTCAAGGTCCTCGATAAGTTAAGAAGTAAAGATGTGTAGTAGAAAACCAATTTTCATAATATAGGATATTTTACATTCTTCATGAGATCCTGGTATTATGTAGTCAACCCTGTCATTTAACATGTCATCTACTACATACTGAAATGGAGGTCACAATATAGTTTGAAAGGAAACTGTCACTAGTTTTATCCTGTCCAAACCATGGGTAGCGTTAAAAATTCCATAAAACTCCTTCATTATAGAGCTATTTCTTATCCTGAAATTGTTATGGTCTGACCTGGTAAGGTGGATTTGGTAAGATGTAGATTGGGGTAAAAAGCATGGATCTGAGGCGTTCAAGCAGCATTGTTGAACTACCAAGGAACACGTGGTACAGCAAAGACAAGTAGAGCTGGATATGAATGTGGATAATTGGAACTGAAAGTACTAGGTGCAGCAAAATCAAGTTTGCGGACAGCAAGACAAGGCTGGCAGGTGCCTGGTACCAGCAGGGCTGGATGTGCATACAGGAACATCAAAATTGAGTAAGTAATCAGGCATCTTGTTGCAGGAGTACAGATAGCACACAGGAACAGCAGAGTTGATTAGGCAATCAGGCATCTTGTTGCAGGAGTGCTGTTATGTGCACTAAAGTGCACACGTGGTTAACAACATAAAATAAGGTCTTAAAACTACTACACCTGACCCGCCCAGGTAGTGTACAGACTATAGGTTAGGCCCCAGCTGTGCAGTCACTAAAAGCCCCTGCGCATCATTAGTGTTGTTGTAGCATGTGACAGCTACATGCGATTGCGATTGAACATCATCGCATACGATTATGTATGCGATTGAACAAAACCGTTCATCGCATACACGTCGTTCATTTCCTTAAAATTGCACGTCGGGTTGTTCAATGTTCCCGTGGTACCACACATCGCAGTCTGTGACACCCCGGGAACGATGAACAGATCTTACTTGCGTCCCGCGGCTCCCGCCGGCTATGCGCAAGGAAGGAGGTGGGCGGGATGTTTACATCCCGCTCATCTCCGCCCCTCCGCTTTTATTGGCCGGCTGACGCGTGACGTTGCTGTGACGCCGATGTCCCTTCCACTCCAGGAAGTGGATGTTCGCTGCCCACATCAAGTTCGTATGGAAGGGTAAGTACGTGTGACGGGAAATAATTGTTTGTGCCACACGGTCAACAAATTGAACATGCCACACATACGATGGGGGCAGGTACGATCGCATACAATATCGTATGTGATATCGTAAGGTGTAAAGCAGCCTTTAAACAACCCTAACGGGATGACTCAGATGACTACTTGGACCTTTGCTTCCTAAGCGGCCATCGAGTGTTTCAGGTACCTCCTTAAGAATCCAAGAGAAGGTGCAGAGTAAAATAAGGTAAACCAAAAGCTATAATCTGCCAGGAGAAAGAAAAACAGGCTGTAGCTCCAAGCAGGGTCCGCTTCAGAAATATCACTAACAGCAAAAGGAAGCCTGGGGAAGCTTTAAATTGTTACACCCGCTGGGCGATTGGGCAACTAAATTACAGCTTAGGAAACACTTGTTGGCAGAAAGGCAACAAACACACAAAGTGTCCACATAGATCAAAAGTGTTCAGAATCAGGACAGTAACCAAACCTAACTGTGCCTCAGTGGAGAGGGAAATGCACCACAGCACAGTAGGCTGCCGGATCAAGTCTGAGGCATGACAAGTGTCAACAGCAAATACAAAATTGAAATGGTCGTATAACTACACTCCTGGATAGCACACATGTTGTGTACTTAGTAAAAGAGATTAATTAATCATTTTAATGTGTGTCAAATTTTATGAAATTTGTAGGTCTGGGCAAATTTGAATGATTTGCAATTTGATTTGAATGAATCGCTAAAATAAATGCCTATTTTATGCATTGCAGTGTATTGCATCAGCCATGGAAGGCTCACATGACTTCAGGGTCGACCACTCTGGATTCCATACAATGCCTTGCAGTCATCATATCATGATATAGATCAAAACAGCTGGGCAATACTAAAATATGTATATAAACAAATATGTCCCCATTTTTGTCTTGTGTGCTTTTATCTTTAAATATATCTAATAAAGGTTACATTTTATTATTTATTTCCTGTATACATATTTCGGTATTGTCCTGCTGTTTTGATAAAAAATTCTGGGTAATTATAAACCCTTGTGGTAATTTTCACATGATATAGAGCAGCTAATGAAGAGGAGCTATGATAGCTTATATAAAAGCAGAGGCAGGAAAGCAGCAGCAGTTTTAAAGCTATTTAGGATAGTGAGACTATACCAAGTTAAGAAATAGATTGGAACAGAAAGTCTTAAAACATTGGTCAAATACTCCAGACAGTAATATGTTGTACAAATGCAGCCTTAAAAAAGATAAGTGTAGTAATCTATGCTTAAGGGCTCACTCCCATGAGCGTCTAAAACCGGCGAGTGCTATCCATTGTTTAGCCCTTGGACCAGTTTTATAGTAAGGTGCGGTGCAGATCTGTGAACGATTCGGCATGAAAAATCAATGGCAGTATGCTATGAGTGGCACTAAAAATCAGATAACGCAAACCCATATAAATCTATGGGTGTGTGTGAAACATCGGACTGTATTCAGATGACTGCTGAGTGCTGTCATATGTACGGTGAGATAGACAATGGAGAAGATGGAGACATTAACTCTCAATCCGATGTTCCAATGTCTCACATGCGAGAGAATCAGGGCACAGTGAATGGTACTCAGCTCACGCTCGCAGCAGAGTGTCATTTGCATATAGCATCCGATTCTCTTGCATGAAAGAATCATCATATACTATATGCCAGTGTGAGCCGGGCCTAATATAGAGACTCCATTGCTATGGGGGGAGAGAGGTAGACTAGGTGCCAGCATCAGTGCCAGGGCCAGCACACACAGCGGAGTAATACGGAGTGAGGGGTATGCGATAAAAAAAAAAAAAAAAAAAAAAAAAAAAAAAAAAAATCGCATTCCACTCGGACCAATATTATTCTATGGGGCAGCACCCATGAGCGATTTTTTTCTCAGCCCTAATCGGACCGAGAAAACAATCGCAGCATGCTGCGGGTGTAATGAAATCCTGTTTCACTCACACCCATTCAAGTCTATAGGGGCGAGAGAAACATCGCATTGCACTCGCGTTACACTGGTGTAACGCGAGTGCAGTGAGAGAATCGCATCAGCTGGCAACGGAGGAGATGGGGAGATAAATCCCACCCTCTCCTCCGCAGCGCTGGCCCTCCCCTCCCAGCACTGCTCCCCCCTCCACAGCGCTGGCCCTTTCCTCCTCCGCACTGCTTCCCCCCCTTCCGCAGCGCTGGCCGTCTCCTCTGCAGCTGTGGTCTGATCAAATGATTGGACCACAGTTGCATGACACTCATGACACTCGGCTCCTGCTGGACTGTGAGCGTGAGACGAGTGTCACGCGAGGACTCGTAGTAATCTCCGTGTGGCCTCAGCCCCAGACCTAGTGTAATTGATAAGTGATATGGTGTAGCTGCCATTTGTCATGCGGCATTTGACTTACAATTACACAGTTTTTCTTTTTTTCTACTACTCTAAAAAGAAGAACAAGCCACAGAAAAAAAAATCTGAAATCAGGGTCAGTCAGAAACTGTGTGTTTGCCAGTAACAAGGTTAGAATAATTGCTTTTAAAAAATAAAATTCCCCAAAATCCAAACATATGACTGAGACTGTCTACCACACAAAGTATGTCATAACCATAAACAAGTCTTTTACAAAGTTTTACTAGTTAAATTTTACGTTTCTCCATGGCACATCAATATAGTGTCCCTTTGTAGGTGCTGTCTTTTTGGATATGCACCTGCCCAGCATTTCTTATTTAGTCAATTTTGGGAAGGGGATTTAATCTTATTAAACAAAAAAAAAAAATAGACATTAAACTGCACGTCTGTTATTACACATCTGTTTTACTAGTCCATTTGGACAACAGTACATGACACACCTGTACAATGACCTGCTTCGTAATTTGATTTTATGTATAGTACATGTACCTACCCACTTAGCATCTCATGATACATCCTTTTTGGAATATATTTTGAATATTTGGGAATGTCAAAATGAAATTATATTATTGCACAAAATGTATAGTAAAAAAGTGACAATAACCATTGATGATGTAGTGTAAAAGAAATAAACAACCCTTTACGACGGTTGAAAATGTGGAAGCCACTAGCAGAAGCATGACCATCAGCAGCACCATCCGTCAGGGCAACAGTACTACGAAACGCAGGTCACAATTGGCTTTGTTTTCCTCTGGCAAGTGTGTTATTGGGGAGGAAGTGAAATGTGCCTTTGAATATTGGCACATCACGCATCTCACATCTGAAGGGGATTTCCCTGCACCACTCCTGTTTTTCTGTATTCTTAGTGCAGTTCTCCACCAAACAACCAAAGATCCAGAAAAAATATATACAAGGCACTGAAATTATCCCTCAGATTCTTTATCAGAGTAAATGTGTAGCGCCCCTGAACACATCAGGGTGCTACAAAGTTCTACATCCCCAACAGTATGCAGGGCCTACCCCTTTAGGGACCTAGAACCCCAGTGCCGGTAACACCAAAAACCCAGGTAATCCCAATTTCCACAAAAATCCCCCATACAATGGTACCTAGCTAGGGTGGGACCATGGATGGCCGCCTAGAAGTGGAGCCACTACAGTCCACTAGTTGACCAGGTGGGAGGGCCAGACTGTGGGTAGTATTCGGGACACAGGACGTCGGTAGTCAGAACTGCAGAGACTGTTGAGTAGTCAGTCTAGTGTTGACTGTAAAAGTGGAAGGTGTGACTGAGCAACGTCCTAACTCGGGTTGACGGTGACCTGGTACCCAGGAGAGGTGGTTGCCGGTGGAGTACGGTCAGAGGCGTAGCAAGGGGGGGGGGGAGGGGGCGGTCCACCCTGGGCGGCACGTGTCAGGGGGGCAGCATTTTGGGGGTAAAAATAAAAAATAGAAAATAATAGAAGAAATAATAATTGTTGATTAATAAATTTGTAGGATTTGAGTAATTTTTGTTTCTAGATAAATGCAAATATGATCCCTGCAAATATAAAACCTATTAATAGATACTGGGTGTATGGAGAATAGGGTATTGTCCTTTAAATAATAATAGAGCGCAGAATGTGCCTTACGATACGTCACTTCCGGATGGAAAAGATAACAGTGTTGTGGGCGGAACGCATGTATGCGGTCCATAATACACTCTTTCCGGGGGAATAAGGAATATCTGTCTGCACGGGATGCACTCCATGATAGGTCACTTCCAGATGGAAGGACAGGAGGAATCTGACGGTGGAATTAAATTTTGCGTTCCACTGATACCTGTCATACTAGTGCCGCCCTGAGCCTTTTTCATTAGGCACCTCCGGCTGGGAAGAAAGGCAGAGCCTGGATGGCATTACACTTCTGCCCCGAGGGGCGGGTATTATTTAGACATCTGAATGCGGCACATTTAAACCGCCAGGTAGCGAACAGGAAACAGTGGACATGGCGGCAGAGTGAGGCTTTGAAACACGGAAACATGCTGGACTTGGACATCTTAATTGCTGCTCCCTGCGTATAGATGTGCGTCGGCACTCAGGATTATTTTATCCTTGCAGGTAGAGCTCTGGTACAACCAGGGTAGGTGCTATTAGCCTTTGGCAACAATAGCTCGCCTTTGGTAGTATATATCTGTCAGTAATTGAGTATAGTACTGCTGTTTTTTTCTTTTCTGTTTTTTTTTTCACTTTATATCCTCTGAGGCATTATTAGACCAGGATTTTTTTCTTGCAGGTACATATGAATTGATACTATAAAAGGAAGATACCCAAGTTATATACTGTATATATAACATATATACCGTATGCGCAGAACCCTCAAACTCCCAGGCCTCTGGTAGAGGACCCGAGAATGAGGAAGGACAAATAACCACCCACAGGGGGTGAGAAGGTAATTTTAAATTTTATATATAACTTGGGTATCTTCCTCTTATAGTAATCCTGCAAAACAAGTCATATAATATGACTGGTCCTCTTAATTGTTTTGCAGGATTGTTCTAGGAAATATGCCTGGGGATATGGACACCTATGTGACTGTCTGCATATATTTATTATTATGTTTATTCCGTGCACACTAAGAGCCAGGTATCGACGGCCAAAGGAGGGAAGCGGCAAATTTGACGACCGCCCCGGGCGGCAAAAGCAATTGCTACGCCACTGAGTACGGTCTAGTACTCCCAGAACTGCGTACCAACGGGGTACAGGACCCTAGGACAGGAAAGAGCTTCAAGCCGACCTGTTAACACCTGCACAGATGAGGCGACCATCAAGGACCTTGCTGACCCTAAAGAATCCGAAGACTCGGTAGCAAAGAGAGAGCCGGGGACAGGACCAGAGATTCCAACCCCACAGGGTTCATGCTACCATCAGGCGGACAGAGGTGGACAAACCACAAACCAGGGACCCCCAGTGTTCCATACCATGGGGAACCATTTACCAGAGACAGGTGCAGGGGAAGAAGGTACCTGAGAACCAGACTGGCACTGGGACGAAGGGGACATGGAGGCGAAATCAGCCGGCCTCGGGCAACCAGCTAACACCTTAATAACAGTGAGTAAACCAGTTACACTGAATACCTGTCTGGACTCCTTCTTCCGATGTCCACCACACCATACGCTCGCTGGGGCAATACCTTACTTGTGGAGGGACTACCATACTAGCTGCCATACCATCAGCCCCAGTGGAGACACTGCAGCAGCGGCTCCCTATACTTAGCCGCAACACCGCAAGTGGCGTCACAAATAACTTATTCACAAAATCCCCTGTAAATATCCCCATTACAAAAAGAGCCCAGGGCACAGAACCGGCTAACGGCCACCATTGTGACATTCCCAAGAGAGACACTGCCCGGAACTGAGTACCCCATGTGCAGCCCCGGCGCGGATCGGGGTGCTCGGATCCAGGGTGGTCGTGGCTCGAGGGGTCCGGACCCGGGCTCGGCAGACACTCCGATCCTTGAAAGGGGGTTATTTACAGGGGAGAAGTTTGTAACGCCACCTGCGGGTTGCGGCAATGGGAGTACCGCCACTGCTGGAAGGAGTACCGGGGCAAATGGTGTGGTGCAGCAAGGTGTCAGTCCCTCCGCAGATAGGGAAGGCCCAGGCCTCTGGGGTTTTGGTGGATTATTTGGGAGCGCAGGATGCAAGGGAACCAGGGTACTCACTGTGGGTAGTCGCTGTGCTGGATGAGGATTATAAAGTAGACACTCACACCGAAGGTAAACCAAAGTCTCTGGGCCTCACTGTCACTGCGGGGAGCCTGTCCAGGTGTCCGCTCCCACCGGTGTTACTTGGTAATCTGGAGCCCATCTCCGTGCACAATTTGGTTGTCTGTTTTGGCCCCTTGGCTTGAAGCTGTTGTGGCCTCGCTCACTATGTCTAGTGTAGCTGTGCTCTTGATGGCTGGCACTTGGGATTTCAGTGGGCTGCTTTACTGGAAAGTCCTATCCCCCATGGTGTGCTTTCGCCTTCAATCTCTGAGCTCTTAGGGAAGTTCATAAAGACACTCTCCTTCCCAAGTTAATTATCAGGACGTTGAATTGGCTCCTGACCTAGGGTCCTGTACCCCGTCGTGCTCGGTACCGGTCAGTTCTTTTGGGTTTCTGATGCCGACAGTCCTCCTAGACTATGTCCATCGCACCCTTTTCCAATGTCACTGTCACTGGTCCCCAACTTCTCTGGTCCCGGACCACCGTCTGTGACCCAACCTCGGTCTAGCTCCCCGGGAGCTACCACTCCAGCTCCTCACTCCTTGAGGGCTCGCACTACTCCCCTCTTCCTCGCTCTCACCAGTCTGCCTGACCCCTAGGTGGGTGGCCCTATTGAAGCTTAACCAACCCACTGGTGTGTCTGACAGGTCATGATATGAGGTGTGATTGGGATTTGTGATGCTGATGGTAGTGACACCGGTTTCTTAGGAACCTGGAACCATGGGGGGTAGGCCCTGCACCCTGGGTGACAGAATGCAGTTCCCTGTGGCACCCTGATATATTCAGAGACGCCACACCTCATATCCCTGGGTGCGACAAATGCATATAACAAATAATAGCACAGCAACATTTTGGCCAAAAATTGGCTTTTGCTAAGCCAGAATAAACTTACTGTTTTGGTTTTTTTTGACACGACGAGGGCCGTTTATTTTGTCTAATAAACAAAAAAGAATCTAACTGTGGCCGTTGTCACACTTGCGAGTGACATGGTGAGTCTCGCATCTGCATCACACGTTATGGCCGCACACTCTCTGGACAGGAGCGTTTCAGCTGAATGCGATCCTATAATTGGGGGAGTCACACGTTCGTGTGAGTGCACCCTGAAGGACAGAGTGGTCAACCGGAGACGGGTCCTGGGACAGGACGCCAAGTGGTACAGCCCTGAGTTTATAACTTTGAGAGGTAACGGGACAGGATAAAACAAAGACTTGGAGACAAAGAAAGTGCCCAGAAAGGGAAAAGGAGTTCCAAAGCATCAGAAGTAGCGAAGCTAAGTACCGGCCATAGTGGCAAACTCGTTTCTTTAAGAGGGAAAAAGACGTGGAACCAGGGATTGAGAATCGGACTCTTACTAACTGAACTGCAGTGCTCAAATGGGTTGTGGGGAAGGTAGGCGAACCAGTAACAGCAGAGTTGAAACAAATTAAGAGAAAGAAATTGAGACTGTGTGGAAATGCTCCAAATTGTGAAGGAAACATACTTTAACCCCTTCACGACCAAGGACGTATATATACATCCTTGGCCGGGTCTGTCCCTTTAATGTGGGCTTGGCAGCAGACATGTGCAGCTAACAAACTCTGACAGTGCGATCTAACATGGGCTGGTAGGGATCGCGCTGTAACCCGTCACCATCGGCGGCCCCATGACATGATCAGGGGGCGCCAATGGGTTGTCATGACAGCATGGGGTCAGATGATGACCTCTGTCACTGTAATGACGTGTTTCCTGTGAATGCTAGCAGAGCGCCGGCACTCACAGGAGATCATCATTTCTGTGATCAGAGCAATGCTGAATCATCGCTTTGATCAGAAGAAGAGATCAGAAAGTGCAGACATAAAGTCCCCTAGGGGCACTAATAAAATCGGTAAAAATTGTAAAAAAAGTTTTTAAAAATATGAAAAAAAACCAAAAACCTAAAAGTTCTCTTTTAGCCCTGTTGAAAATAAGACAATACAAAAAAATACAAATTTGGTATCACTGCGTTCAGAAATGCCCAATCTATTAAAATGTAAAATCACTTAATCTGATCTGCAAAGGGCATAGCGAGAAAAGAATCAAAGCATCAGAATTACATTTTTTTGGTTGACGCAACATTGCATTAAAATGCAATAAAAAGCAATCAAAACAGCACATCTACCCAAAAATGGTATAATTAACCCCTTCACGACCTTGGACGGATCTATCCGTCCAGGATCGTGTCCCGTTAAGCCCCGCCCCCTGCCGCGGGCAGGCGGCGTGGATCGGCACACATATCAGCTGTTTTCAACAGCTGACATGTGTGCCTGCTAGCCGCGGGTGGAATCGCTTCCACCCGCGGCCATTAACCCCTTAAATCTTGCTGCCAAAGTCTGGCAGCAAGATTTAAATGCGCGCGGCCATGTTTGTTGCTTACCGCCGCCCCCACCGGAAGTCACGTGTGTTATCACGTGACTATCGGTGGTTGCCATCGTAGCACAGGGTCATGTGATGACGCCTGCTGCTACGATGTTTCACTTTCGTTTTCCCTCGGCCGAGAGCAGAGGGAAAACCAAAGTGACTGAATCTGCTGATTACAGCTGTATTGCTGTGATCAGCAGATAGCGATCAGCGATCGGATTGCTGATTGCTATAGCCCCCTAGGGGGACTAGTAAAATAAAAAAAAGTAAAAAAAAAGTTTTAAAAAATAAAAAAAAAACCTAAAAGTTCAAATCACCCCCCTTTCCCCCCATTGAAAATTAAAGGGTTAAAAAATAAATAAATATACACATATTTGGTATTGCCGCGTTCAGAAATGCCCGATCAAAATATAAAATCAATTCATCTGATTGGTAAACGGCGTAGTGGCAAAAAAATTCCAGACGCCAAAATTACGTTTTTTGGTCGCCGCAAGTTTTACGCAAAATGCAATAACAGGCGATCAAAACGTAGCATCTGCGCAAAAATGGTACCATTATAAACGTCAGCTCGAGACGCAAAAAATAAGCCATCACTGAGCCATAGATCCCAAAAAATAAGAACGCTACGTGTTTCGGAAAATGGCGCAAAATGTGTGGCACTTTTATTGGACAAACTTGTGAATTTTTTTAACCCCTTAGATACAAGTAAACCTATACATGTTTGGTGTCTACAAACTCGCACCGACCTGAGGCATCACATAGATACATCAGTTTGATCATATAGTGAACACGGTGAATAAAACATCCCAAAAACTATTGTGCGATGACACTTTTTTTGCAGTTTTTCCACACTTGGAATTTTTTTGCTGTTTTCCAGTACAATATATGGTAAAACCTATGGTTTCATTTAAAAGTACAACTCGTCCCGCAAAAAACAAGCCCTCATATGGCAAGATTGACGGAATAATAAAAAGGTTACGGCTCTCGGAAGAAAAGGAGCAAAAAACAAAAACGCAAAAATGGAAAGTGCCCGGGGGCTGAAGGGGTTAAAAATGTCAGCTCAAGATGTAAAAAATAAGCCATCACTGAGCCACAGGTCCCAAAAGATGAGAACGCTATGCGTCTCAAAAAAAATGGCACCAAAAGCACAATTCTTTTTTTTTTTATCTTCTGAATTTTTTTTCACCACTTAGATAAAAGTAAAACTATACATGTTTGGCATTTACGAACTCGTTCTCCCTTGGGGAATTATACTGCCAGATCATTTTTACCATATAGTCACTGGCATCATGCGGCCTGTAAAGTACAAGTCCACACACCCAACCGGGACCCCCACCTTCATGTAAGGTGCCAGGGCATAAGAGACGAGAACCTTGCCCATGGCTCAGCGCCACATTACAAGCATGTAGGCAACATCTACCGTCTGAAGGGAGCTGGAATCCCTTCCATACACACTCACCCCAGTGCTGACATACAGTTACGTCATTGTGCACTAGGGGGTTAAGGACGCAGCAACTTTAATTTTGCGTTTCATTTTTTCAACAAGCGATAACTTTTTTCTTAGATCTTTTGGGAGCATTTTCTTAAGGGGGCTTTACACAAAGCGACATCGCTAATGAGGTGTCGTTGGGGTCACGGAATTTCGTGACGCACATCTGGCCTCGTTAGCGACTTCGTTGCATGTGAAACGCACGAACGACCGCTAACGATCAAAATTACTCACGTAATCGTTGAGCGTTCAAACGTCGTTCTAATCCCAAATGTCGTTGCTATTGCAGGATGCAGGTAGTTCGTCGTTCCCGAGGCAGCACACATCGCTATGTGTGACACCCCAGGAACGAGGAACTACATCGTACCTGCGGCCGCCGGCAATGAGGAAGGAAGGAGGTGGGCGGAATGTTATGGCCGCTCATCTCTGCCCTTCCGCTTCTATTGGGCAGCCGCTTAGTGACGCCGCTGTGATGCCGCACAAACCGCCCCCTTAGAAAGGAGGTGGTTCGCCGGTCACAGCAACGTTGCTAGGCAGGTAAGTACATGAGACGGGTGTTAGCGATGTTGTGCACCACGGGCAGCGATTTGCCCGTGATGCACAACCGACGGAGGCGGGGGCTTTCACCAGCGACATCGCTAGCGATGTCACTGCGTGTAAAGCAGCCTTTACTTTGTGATTCAGACAATAAAGTAATGCTTTCAAAATGAATGACAAAATTGCACTTCCTTTATGGGTTTGCCTAATATTATTCGTTAGGAGCACACTGCAACTCTGCATCCCTGGGGATTACGCACTCTTGATGATTGTCAGTTCGGACCAGCAGCATAGTTGCACTACACCTCTTGCGCCGGCTATCTCATCCAACGCTCCAAGCTACTATCCGTGATTAGCTATCCGTAAAGCACAAGTGCTTAAATTGATTTGTAATCCACAGACATTTATCTGATGAAAGTCTAAAGTTTCACTATTACTATTGTAAATGGATTGGAACCCTACTTGGGCACCATAACTCACATACTGGAGTGCCGTATATAACTTTTCTACTAGTTTTGATAACCTATCATCATACTTAAGACTCCATATTCACTTGTTTGTCCTTTTTTGAACTCTTCAGCTTTGAGATATACAGTTAGGTCCAGAAATATTTGGACAGTGACACAAGTTTTGTTATTTTAGCTGTTTACAAAAACATGTTCAGAAATACAATTATATATATATATATAATATGGGCTGAAAGTGCACACTCCCAGCTGCAATATGAGAGTTTTCACATCCAAATCGGAGAAAGGGTTTAGGAATCATAGCTCTGTAATGCATAGCCTCCTCTTTTTCAAGGGACCAAAAGTAATTGGACAAGGGACTCTAAGGGCTGCAATTAACTCTGAAGGCGTCTCCCTCGTTAACCTGTAATCAATGTAGTTAAAAGGTCTGGGGTTGATTACAGGTGTGTGGTTTTGCATTTGGAAGCTGTTGCTGTGACCAGACAACATGCGGTCTAAGGAACTCTCAATTGAGGTGAAGAAGAACATCCTGAGGCTGAAAAAAAGAAAAAAATCCATCAGAGAGATAGCAGACATGCTTGGAGTAGCAAAATCAACAGTCGGGTACATTCTGAGAAAAAGGAATTGACTGGTGAGCTTGGGAACTCAAAAAGGCCTGGGCGTCCACGGATGACAACAGTGGTGGATGATCACCGCATACTTTCTTTGGTGAAGAAGAACCCGTTCACAACATCAACTGAAGTCCAGAACACTCTCAGTGAAGTAGGTGTATCTGTCTCTAAGTTAACAGTAAAGAGAAGACTCCATGAAAGTAAATACAAAGGGTTCACATCTAGATGCAAACCATTCATCAATTCCAAAAATAGACAGGCCAGAGTTAAATTTGCTGAAAAACACCTCATGAAGCCAGCTCAGTTCTGGAAAAGTATTCTATGGACAGATGAGACAAAGATCAACCTGTACCAGAATGATGGGAAGAAAAAAGTTTGGAGAAGAAAGGGAACGGCATATGATCCAAGGCACACCACATCCTCTGTAAAACATGGTGGAGGCAACGTGATGGCATGGGCATGCATGGCTTTCAATGGCACTGGGTCACTTGTGTTTATTGATGACATAACAGCAGACAAGAGTAGCCGGATGAATTCTGAAGTGTACCGGGATATACTTTTAGCCCAGATTCAGCCAAATGTCGCAAAGTTGATCGGACGGCGCTTCATAGTACAGATGGACAATGACCCCAAGCATACAGCCAAAGCTACCCAGGAGTTCATGAGTGCAAAAAAGTGGAACATTCTGCAATGGCCAAGTCAATCACCAGATCTTAACCCAATTGAGCATGCATTTTACTTGCTCAAATCCAGACTTAAGACGGAAAGACCCACAAACAAGCAAGACCTGAAGGCTGCGGCTGTAAAGGCCTGGCAAAGCATTAAGAAGGAGGAAACCCAACGTTTGGTGATGTCCATGGGTTCCAGACTTAAGGCAGTGATTGCCTCCAAAGGATTCGCAACAAAATATTGAAAATAAAAATATTTTGTTTGGGTTTGGTTTATTTGTCCAATTACTTTTGACCTCCTAAAATGTGGAGTGTTTGTAAAGAAATGTGTACAATTCCTACAATTTCTATCAGATATTTTTGTTCAAACCTTCAAATTAAACGTTACAATCTGCACTTGAATTCTGTTGTAGAGATTTCATTTCAAATCCAATGTGGTGGCATGCAGAGCCCAACTCGCGAAAATTGTGTCACTGTCCAAATATTTCTGGACCTAAAGCGAGCTTTACACGCTGCGACATCGCTATTGCGGAGTCGTTGGGGTCACGGATTTTGTGACGCACATCCGGCTGCATTAGCGATGCCGTTGCGTGTGACACCGATAAGCGATTTTGCATCGTTGCAAAAACGTGCAAAATCGCTAATCGGCGACATGGGGGTCCATTCTTAAAAATCGTTACTGCAGCAGTAACGAAGTTGTTCCTCGTTCCTGCGGCAGCACACATCGCTGCGTGTGACGCCGCAGGAACGAGGAAGCTCCCCTTACCTGCCTCACGGCCGCTATGCGGAAGGAAGGAGGTGGGCGGAATGTTACGTCCCGCTCATCTCCGCCCCTCCGCTGCTATTGGGCGGCGGTTCAGTGACGTTTCAGTGACATCGCTGTGACACCGCACGGACCGCCCCCTTAGAAAGGAGGCGGTTCGCCGGTCACAGCGACGTCACCGGACAGGTAAGTATGTGTGACGGCTCTGGGCGATGTTGTGCGGCACGGGCAGCGATATGCCCGTGTCGCGCAACAGATGGGGGCGGGTACCCACACTAGCGATATCGGGACCGATATCGCAGTGTGTAAAGTAGCCTTTACTGTATTTTTTATATATCTGGTGTGTAAAATGCCAAGCTCTTCTCTAAAAGCCGTATCTTTTCTAATACAGGACAATATCTTGTTGGCTTTTGTTGCAGCAGACTGGCATTGCATCCTATAATTTAGTTTAATATCAACAATTACACTTCATAATGGGAAGAAAGGGGTCTTGTTGCAGGACAACGAGATATATAGGCCTTTGTTACCATTATTACAGCTTCAAGGCCTAAAGTAAAAAGACTCAGTGAATCGACAAATATTAAAAGTTCTAGAATTACTGAGCTACTGTCAAAGTGCACTAAAAGTATGTAGAAAAAGGAGGTCCTATATGGTCCTTTTTTGAAAGCAGCTATGAAGATCATGCATGCTCAGTAGGGAAAATTGACAAAACCTTGATGAGAATGAAGCTTTGCTCAATGTGAAGTTAATTCAAATGGATAATCTAATATAATAGAGATACTGTTGATATCCAAAATACTCAATTTTTAATATACGTTGAGGTGTGTGTTCACGTGAAGAGGGGAGTCAGGTGATGGCCGACGGTTCGTTCCCCTGCTTCAGATAATATCAATGTGCGTGTGTTGCTCCCATTGGAGCCGGAGGCATCAACCATTACGCTTGGGGTTACTGCCACTCTTTCTTGCTGGGTCCTCGCCAAAGGCGGGGCATGGACGAGAATAAACACACATCAGTCTCTGATAAACAAAGCAGGAACTTTTTTATTGCAGATCACTCTCTCACATTTCAGGCCCTTAGCACCACTTGTGCTGTGTCTGTTCTAACTCAGTGGAAACTTTTCTGTTCCTGGCACTTGCCCTAGGCACTAACCTCCAGCAGCTGAGTCCTATGTAACCTTGCTTTCTCGGTATCCTTTCCTGGCGGCTGCCATACCTCACTCTTGCCCCCGGATGCGTAGCTGCTCTCGACCAGTTCAGGGTCCCACTGGCAGTCTCTGTACCCTGACATCTCACCGGTCTCAGGATGCCCCACTGCCCATCCGCTGGGTGAGCTCTCGGTATAAGGGAGGAATCCTCCCTATCTAGGCAGACCCTAGCTCTGGATCCTGCCTGTAAGCTTCAGCTCCTGCCACAACTAACTTCCTTTCTACTCACATTGTGAAACCCCCTGTATTCACTCCTGCCTCCTGTCTCCATTTCCCAGTCAACCATCTTGCTACACTTCCTGTATTCCTGCTGAACCTTATTAGCTGTCTAACCACTTATTTTTTCTGTTTTATAGAAACTTTGCATGTTTGTACTTAGAATAGCAGCACAAAAAGATGATAGTGGTCGGACCAACTATGGTTCTCCTACCTGCTACAGAGTTTGTTGAGAGATGCACACATAGCGGTATCACACAGGCCCTGGGCCCAAAGAACCTTCTGCCACAAAAGAGGACAACATTATATATCGCTGAAGAGCTTTACCTTATAACTCTGACCCCAACATTCAATATGTACTCTGTGGTGCTAGATGTAGCTGTGATCAATCAAGAGGTGCTGCGCAGCTGAGGGGCAAAGGCGTTAGAAAGTCAGCCAGCTATGCGCTCAGATGTCAAAGTGCGCACACTTTGGCCCCGACTTATTGCCTTTGTGCCTATTTTTTGTATAGTTTTGGGGGTTTTTTTAGACTGTACCCAATTCATGATTCTATTTATTACTTCTTTTTTTTTAAAAATGTATATGTCGCGAGCGGAGGAGGGGACGCTGCGCTCTCCCTCTGCTCAGGTCCGGCTGCCGCTGCTGCTGCGGCCGCTGCCGCTCGGTGGCTCGAGCGATGGGCCAGATCCCGGGGACTTGAGCGGCGCTCCTCGCCCGTGAGTGAAAAGGGGGGTTTGGTTTTGGGGATTTATTGTCCGTGACGCCACCCACGGTTGTGGTGATTGTGTGGACACCACCGCTGCTCTGTATGGGGATCCCGGGAGCGGTGACAGGGAGCAGCTTTGTTGTTATTTCTCCCCTCCGTGGGTAGGGGGTTGGTTGTCCCGGGGCCCGGTGATGGGGTTGGGGTGGATGGCAGGCCGGGTGCGGGGCCTGGTGAGGTGCAGGGTCGCGGGGGCAGCGCTGTGCCTCACGGCACGGTGTTACTCACTCAGCCTGAGACGATGATACTGTTCTCGGTAAAACACACGGCTGGAAAGACGGTTCCCACGGACGGCTGCTGTTGCTTTTCCCTGGTAGGTAACGGTGACTGTCACTTTTCCTGCACCTATGTTCAATGTTGGTAGCGATGGGTTCCCACCGGTTACCCGCTCCCCGACTTGGATATGAGCCGGAGGAGCCCCTCTTTGCCTGCAGGCGCTGGCCCTGAGAAACTGGTGCCTTGGCGGTGGCGGTGTCTCTCTCATACGGTTGGACTGTTGCCTTCAATCGGGACTTAGTTGTTTGGAGACCCGGAGGTCCCCTTCACTGACGGATTTGGCAAATTCACGGCGACTCCTAGCCTTGCCGGGATCCGAAAGGCCCCTGCCAATGGTGCTGGCTTCTCCTTGTGTACCGGTCCGGTACCGCCGGGCCACCACCCGTCCACGGTCCTTACGGCACCTCTGATCAGCCTCCACTGCAGACGGTCACCGCCGTCTGCTAACCTTGCTGTCTCAGTCCGGGGCACACACCCGGACCAACTTCAGCCTTTCAAACTGTCACTCTTCTCTTTCACTACTTTCCTTCCTTCTTCAAACTCCGAACTCTCACCTCCTCTCACTTCCTCCTCCAAACTTAATCTCACACTACGCTCAAGCTCTGCCTGAGCTCAACTGCCTGTGTTTTTCTGCCTCCAGGACTGAACTCCTTGGTGGGCGGAGACCAACCGCCTGGCTCCACCCCCTGGTGTGGACATCAGCCCCTGGGGAAGGCAACAAGGATTTCTGGTCTAGCTTTGGTGTACCTAACCGGGGTGTAGGGTGTGGTGATGTCATTACCTGTGACCCCTGGCTTGCCCAGGGCGTCACATTCCCCCTTAGCAAAATGCAGACCATCCGCGGGCTGCCCGTCCAACACCGGTTTTATTTTTTTCTGAAAAAAAAGATAAGAAATACAATACAAGCAAAATAACATCATCCCACAACGGGAGGCACTTTTCTTAAACGTTGCAAACGGTTAACGGTTACGGCTTCTGCTCTCACCCACCCAAGTAACCTGGCCCTGATGCTGCCCCTAAGAAACAGGCAGCACCCCTTGACCCCAGTCCTGCACCAAGTTACCCGAGCGGGATCGGTCCTTTCCAGGGGACCCACGTCCATGGGGAGCCCCTGGAACCCCCAGAGGGTAGCCACCGGTTCCGGTGGTGGGTGGGCCCCAGCCTGCTCCACTGCGGGCCCTCCCTCCAATCTGCCTCTCCGGAGGCGGTAACGGTAAGCTGCAACAAAACATTTTTATTTACATCCCACAAGTTTGTGGTTGCCCTGCAAGTTCACGGGCTTGTCCGTAAGGAGTCCCTTACGCAACTTTAAACAGTCCCCACGGGGACAACGGTGCCGGCAACAACCGGTCCAATCAGCAGGTTATCAGGTGAAGCTTCGGTAATCATTTTCATTTTTCAAAACTTTTCAAACTGTGAACAGCACTCTGGTGGTCCCAACGGGGACAACTTGCAGCGGTGGACCACTGCCTTTTGCGGCTCAACAGTCCATTCTCACTTGTGGGGCTCTAGTGCCACCTTCACATGGCGCACCGCTCTGAACCCCGATGGCAGCTCGCTGCAGGCGATCCTCCTCCCCATACATGCGGGCATTCACATCCGCTCTACACCCCTCTCGGGCATCGATCTCTCTGCGCAGCTGCCGTTGCCGCCGCTTCCAGTCTGGAGCACCCTCTGCTTGCTCCGGTTCAGCGTGTGTGGGGGACGGACCCAGCCAGAGTCCCTCCGTGTCGGCTACGATCGGCACCTTCAGTAATGAGGGACCCCGCTGTGACATGGCCTGCTCTGCCTCCTGGCAGCTGCATCCCCGCCGCGCCTCCGGTGCATCTTTGCTGACGGCCTCAGCCTTCGGCTTCTTCCATTGAAGCGGATCAGGGCGGTCACGAGCTTCTGCTGCAGGCCGGTCCGCCGGGGCGGATTGGCAGGGTACCGCTACCGGTGGTGGTGGTAGCGGGCCTAGTGGCAGGGCAGCAGCAGCCAACACAAGTAGCGGGGGAGGTAGCAGGGCGAGCGGGTATGGACCGGGTCCCTCAGCCGCGATGACCGACCCACTAGGGGTACAGGGGCGTGGGTCACTTACCCTCCCTTCCAAGACTCCCTCTACCTCGCGTCTCCGTATGGCCGCCACCACCTCCGCCATGTCGGCCTCCCACTCCTCCAGGAGGAGCTGCATGCGGACCTGCAGACGGCTGCTTAGCTGGACGGTCCGGACTTCCACCCACGTTGCGATGCCAGGCGCGGGGACCACGATGTTGTCGGTCGGACTCAGCATCCTTAGCAGCGGCCTCTTCCAGGAACCAGTAAATGGCCACAGGGTCCTGGCGTCCCTGCTTCCATAGCCGCGCTCACATGTGGTCAGCCGCCATTTCGTCCCCCTTAGCCTCTTTCTGGCTCCTCCTCTCTCGGGGCGCGGTTTTGGCCTTCGCGCCTCCACTACTCGAGAAGACGCTCGAGCGGGAACTTTTCGCGACAAAGATGGCGGCTTCTGAAATTTTCCGGCCGGACACCTCCGGCGGTAACAAGGCGCACCTCTACCAGACGGCAGAGCGGTAAGATCCTGTTCGTGATGCCAAGTTGTCGCGGGCGGAGGAGGGGACGCTGCGCTCTTCCTCTGCTCGGGTCCGGCTGCCGCTGCTGCTGCGGCCACTGCCGCTCGGTGGCTCGAGCGATGGGCCGGATCCCGGGGACTCGAGCGGCGCTCCTCGCCCGTGAGTGAAAAGGGGGGTTTGGTTTTGGGGATTTATTGTCCGTGACGCCACCCACGGTTGTGGTGATTGTGTGGACACCACCGCTGCTCTGTATGGGGATCCCGGGAGCGGTGACAGGGAGCAGCTTTGTTGTTATTTCTCCCCTCCGTGGGTAGGGGGTTGGTTGTCCCGGGGTCCGGTGATGGGGTAGGGGTGGATGGCAAGCCGGGTGCAGGGCCTGGTGAGGTGCAGCGTCGCGGGGGCAGCGCTGTGCCTCACGGCACGGTGGTACTCACTCAGCCTGAGACGATGACACTGTTCTCGGTAAAACACACGGCTGGAAAGACGGTTCCCACGGACGGCTGCTGTTACTTTTCCCCGGTAGGTAACGGTGACTGTCACTTTTCCTGCACCTATGTTCAATGTTGGTAGCGATGGGTTCCCACCGGTTACCCGCTCCCCGACTTGGATATGAACCGGAGGAGCCCCTCTTTGCCCGCAGGCGCTGGCCCTGAGAAACTGGTGCCTTGGCAGTGGCGGTGTCTCTCTCATACGGTTGGACTGTTGCCTTCAATCGGGACTTAGTTGTTTGGAGACCTGGATGTCCTCTTCACTGACGGATTTGGCAAATTCACGGCGACTCCTAGCCTTGCCGGGATCCGAAAGGCCCCTGCCAATGGTGCTGGCTTCTCCTTGTGTACCGGTCCGGTACCGCCGGGCCACCACCCGTCCACGGTCCTTACGGCACCTCCGATCAGCCTCCACTGCAGACGGTCACCGCCGTCTGCTAACCTTGCTGTCTCAGTCCGGGACACACACTCAGACCAACTTCAGCCTTTCAAACTGTCACTCTTCTCTTTCACTACTTTCCTTCCTTCTTCTTCAAACTCCGAACTCTCACCTCCTCTCACTTCCTCCTCCAAACTCAATCTCACACTACACTCAAGCTCTGCCTGAGCTCAACTGCCTGTGTTTTCCTGCCTCCAGGACTGTGAACTCCTTGGTGGGCGGAGACCAACCGCCTGGCTCCACCCCCTGGTGTGGACATCAGCCCCTGGGGAAGGCAACAAGGATTTCTGGTCTAGCTTTGGTGTACCTAACCGGGGTGTAGGGTGTGGTGATGTCATTACCTGTGACCCCTGGCTTGCCCAGGGCGTCACATTTACATGTGATAACGTGGTTTTGTTTTTTTTAGGGTAAAGTTTAGCAAATCCAAATGTTTTCAGATGATTAATCAATTGCAACTTTTAAAATAGTGGCAACATTTTGTGCAATTTCACTGGTATATTATTGAGTATGCTACATTTTGGAGAGTTTTGGTCCCCAAATTGCACAAAAAAAAAATGTAAGGGAGGAAAAAATAACATTATTGACTTTGAGCCAAATTCATGAATCACATGAGCCAGAAGACAAAAAATTATGAATTGCGGTCCGTATGTCTGCTCTTGAGACTTAGGAGGGACAACTGTACAAATTCTAAGGAAAAGAGTGTGAGGGAATGTGAGCTGGAGATAAGTAGCCTCAAGTCGTGACAGAAATAACTTCACTGAAACAAAAGAGCAGAGACAGCAGGAGTCTAATAGATTACCTACCGATACCTACAACCCAAGGGTAACCGATGAGTGGGAATTTATTATTATTGGTCCACTGTTTGTACAGTATGGCAGCCTTATACCCAGGTCAGTACCTGCTGTATTGATGAACAGTGGCATAAATACATCTGAAGATCCATTTCTCACCTGTTACCATACATATACACTTTTTGTGATGGGCAGCAGCAGTCTACAGGAATACAATGAGAGAGATGTAATGTGTATTACACATTGAAAGCCAGACTTCTGTCATTAACAGCAGGCCTTGCAGTGCAACAGGGCAGAGCCGGCTGCCAGGCAGAGTGTTGAAGCGTGCTTATAGCACTGTGCGTGGTGACTGATAGTGTCAGGGCTGCCACTAGGAATTTCAGGGCCCCATACTGGCAAAAGTTCGAGGCCCCCTTGAGGCTCCAGCTCCGCCTCCGCCCCAGCTCCGCCTCCGCCCAGCTCCGCCTCCGCCCAGCTCCGCCTCCGCCCAGCTCCGCCTCCGCCCAGCTCCGCCTCCGCCCCACAAATCTTCCACAGTCCCACCGCCGACTCTTGGAAAACTTCACTTCTGCACTACAGCCTCACCAATCACACATTAACCCTTTACACTGAACAACGTATCACACACGCAGCCATCAGATTTTTGTAAGCCTGCCACCACGACAAGGCAGACTCTTTTGGCCGGGCCCTACTTCCCTCTAACTTTTTTTTTTTTTCTTTTTAAATCTAACTTCTTTGGTATATATTTTTGGTATATCTATTTTTTTTCTTTAAGGGAATGTGTCACATACAGTTTTTAAACTAATTGAAACCAAATTGTAATAATGCAGACTTGTGGATTTAGACCTAAGTAACAACCCCTTCAAAGGGAATCTGTCACCAGGTTTTTAAAACCTAATCTGACCGCAGCATAACATAGGGGAAGAGATCCTGATTCCAGCAATTGTCACTTATTGGGCTGCTTAGTGTAGTTTTGATAACATCACTGGTTAATCAGCTGGAGATTATCATTACAGGGCTACTCGTCATGCTGCAGGTAGTCCAGCATATTCATGAGCTCTGTATAACTGCTAGATCTGCAGCAGAGAAAACATGGATTTTATCACAATGAAAGCAAACAGCCCAGTAAGTGACACACCGCTGGAATCAGGATATCTGTTTCTACTTTATGCTGCTCTCAGATGGGGAGCAAAAACCTGCTGACAGATTCCCCTTAAGGCTCTTTCAGCAGATAGATAGAATCATAGATAGATGGCTAGATAGATAGATAGATGGATATGTGGCACCCCTGAGGCTTCAGTCACCACAGGGTACTGCACCTCACTTAAGGTGCAGTACTCATCCTGGATCCAGAGGAGGTCAGTACCAGTTCCACAACACAAACTCATATACACAACCAGGATGCCCTCCCCATTGGGGACCAGGCTAGGGGCGGGTCTTAAGCTAGTCACCAAACATGGGGGGTGGCCACCCACTAGTGACAGGAAACCAGGGGAGGAGCAGCCACCAGGGGCAGTTAGGAGCTTACACAACAGTTAGAGTGGTCTCCAGCAGGAGAGAACAGGAGCGGGACCGCTGCGGTTCAGGGTGCAGAGCCTTAGGGTGGAACAGACTTCACCTTGTATCACCAGAATCTGCAGGACAGGGGGATTGCAAGTCCCTCTGACCACCACGAGATTACGGAGCACAGTGCCACATAGGGTCCGGAGTCGTGATTACAGTCAAGCCCCACAGCGGCCCCGCGTCACCTACACACGGGACAGGAGCTAACACTACACAAACCGGGATCCCCAAGCAGCATCAGGCTCGGGGATCCATCTGTAAAGGCGCAAGAAGGAAGGACCCATCGACCACCATACCGGTTCTAACCTCCAACGGATCCGGGATCAGCTGGGGCGCATCACGGCTGGAACCACAGCAGCTGATTCAGCCTTTTGATTGCCGTCGCCTCGTGCTTCGGCATGAACGGCCACTACTCTCCTCATCCTCCTCCCAGGGGCCCCGCTCCACCTGTGGGGAGCAGAAACATCCTTGCTGCAACACCATCCGCCCCGGAGGACAGAGACAGCAGCGGTGGCTAATCCCTGGCCACGTACCAAAGGTGGCGTCACAAGACTATCATCCTCATCATTCCCCCACCATCATCCAAATCCCCTTTTATTGTACACCTCGGGGCCATGAAGGGCCACCTGTGACATCCCCCTGATCCGACATCACTGGCCCGGCGACGAGGGACAGAGGGACGGATAGACAGAGGGACGGATAGACGGTGGGGGGGGTCTCACAGCAGTTGGGGGGGTCTCACAGCAGGTGGGGGGGGTCACAGCAGGTCGGGGTGGGGTCACAGAAGGTGGGGGTGGGGTCACAGCAGATGGGGGGTCTCACAGCAGGTCGGGGTGGGGTCACAGAAGGTGGGGTCACAGCAGGTGGGGAGATCACAGCAAATGCAGGAAGGTGAAAGGTGGGAGAGGGGCAGCAGATGAGGGAGGGGGGCAGCAGATGAGGGAGGGGGGCAGCAGATGAGGGAGGGGGGGCCAGCGGCTGATGGGGGAGGGGGGGCCAGCGGCTGATGGGGGAGGGGGGGCAGATGGAGGGGACACAGCAGATGGGTTCAGTGCCGCTGCATCAGGGGCAGTGACTGCTTCAGCCGGCAGCTGAAGGGTGGGGGCTGGGGCAATGGCGGCGGCTGAAAGGACACAGTGTCTTTAAACTTACCAATCGCTCCCCTCACCTTCCACAGACGCTGGAGTGAAGTTGAGGGGAGTGGTCACCGGCCCCAGATCCACAGTGTTTGGAGAGATCGGTCACAAGGCCGATCTCTCCAATCAGAGCTGGGGGCGGGTGAAACTGAGGTCACCCAGCTCCAGCCAATGATCAGTGCTACAGCTGCCCTGATCAGGGCTGGATTTTAATGTTTCAGACATTTTCAATGGCTGAAACATTACAGTGGCTGTGATTGGCTGAGCGGCGTTCGTCAGCCAATTACAGCCTCCTTGGGTCCGGGGAGGAGACACCACCCCTCCTGAGGTCAGGCAGAGGGCCCCTCCTCCCCGAATCTAAGGTATTTGCAGCGATCACAGCCACGATCTCGCCATGACGTACTGGCTACGTCATGGGTCCTTAAGTACCAGGGAGCTATGACGTACCCAGTACGTTTTCAGTATGCTCCCGCTTGGGGCCCCTGTGCGACTGCAGGTACTGTCAGTGCAACGTCCCCACCCCCTGCCCATGGGGCGCAGTGAGCAGAGAAATGAAAGGGGAGGGGCCCGGGCTGTCAGCGTGTCCAGGCCCCGCCTCCTGCTCACTGCACAACCAGCCCGCCCTGCGAAGTGTACTGTCAACGCCCCCTGCGCTGGGGCCCGGGGGGGCAGAGGAATGAAAGGGGAGGGGCCTGTCAGCGTGTCCGGGCCCCCCCTCCTCCCTGCTGCTCACCGGGCCCGCTACAGGAGTTCCACTAGTAATGCCCTGATGGCGGCCGTGGATATTGTTGAGCGGGTCCGAACTGTAAAAATCCGGATCTGCGCGGTTTCAGCGTCCGATCCAGGTCCGACCCGGTCGCGGGAATCTGGCTGCACGATCCGGATCCGGGATTTTTTTTTCTCTCTCTCTCGCCCCCCAACACCCCCCCCCCCCCCGGATCCGCTCCCCATTCACATACATGGGTCCGGACTTCTTTTCCATCCCGCGACGGATCCGCCGGACCCGGATTATTAGAAGTCCGCTCAACTGTAGTGACTGAAGCTGCTCAGGCATATATGTATGACTGAAAGCTGGCGGCTACTGGGAGGAATAACGTTCAATTTCTCCCTTGTGCTGCAGTATGAGTAAGGCGTCCGGGCACCCTCCTAATGACATTAAGCAGCAGAAAAACTTTATATGCTGTAACGTTACTGGGTTTGCACAGGGCGACAAAGAGGCAGTGACCCAGTACAGTCCAATTCACACAGCTTTGTTTCAGCACTTCAAGATAACAGGGAACCATAGATGTCCTCCGGGTTGCACCCGGGGTCACACAGAACAAATATAAGCAGACAGAAGGTACCGGTTATCATGGGAGATGGCCTCGCTGGTTCGTTCCATGATGCGACAGCAGAATCTACAGACCTGTGTTCTAGCTCCACACAGGGCTGGCATACACCAAGCTCCCTGCTCTGCAACTAACAAACTCTGCCCCTCCCAAACCTTTGCAGGAACTTTTAAATTAAATCAGTGGTCATGAGCTGTATCCAAAACCTGGCCCGGAGGGAGTGGACTGACCACTGTCCAGCACTCTAATATGTTTCTGTGTGCTTTCTGGGGGATACATACCGTCCTTCACATATGAGTCCCCCACTACCTCACAATCCCCAGGTTCAAAGCGTTATCACTTTTAACAGGCGCTCTTTAAACTGTCTTTAACACTAGAAGTCCCAGAGAGGGGTCATTTAACATTTCTACCTTCGGAACCCAGAGACGGGTCGAATGACCTGAAGGATTTTAGCTAACATCCTATAATCACCGTCTTTTGTTCTGTAATTAAGGGCATTACTGTCGCACCACAGGAAGTTGTTGTTTTCCATTGAGTTTAGCCATTTAGTTTCTAGTTAGTTCTATTCAGTTTATCATCAGTCATTTGACCCTCTTTCGGGACTTCAGGGGGGAGCTCGAAATTTCTGGGACTTCTAGTGTTAAAAACCCGACTTTTCTAGCACAAGTTAGTAATACTAATACTAGTCACAATATGAATGGGCTAAGTTGGGATTTTGAGTGTGCTGAAGAGGGGAATCAAGAAGCACTGACCAGCGGGGACCAGGAAGGAGCCAGAATGGAAAGTATTGGTATTAACGAGGGTAAATCATCATTCACATGTCAGGATTCTTCTCACATCTTCTCTAAAGGAACCTGAAGACCCACCTCTTCCGACAAGCCTACAACCTGCCGTAACCCTCAGGGTATGTGCGCACGTTGCTTTTTACCTGCTTTTTTGCTGCTTTTTCTTCTGCGCTGTTTAATGCCAAAATGGATGTGTTCTTCTATTCAAGCAAAGTCTATGGGAATTTGGGTTTCTTGTTCACACTATGTTGGTCAAACTGCAGCCTTTTTGTAGCAGAACTTTGGTCAAAAACTCAGCTTTTCAAAGAAGCAACATGTCAATTGTTTTTGCCATTTGGGTTTTGCACTGCAAAGCTGAGTTTTTGACCAAAGTTCTGCCACAAAAAGGCTGCAGTTTGAACAACATAGTGTGAACAAGAAATCCAAATTCCCATAGACTTTGCCTGAATAGAAGAACACATCCATTTTGGCATTAAACAGCGCAGAAGAAAAAACAGCAAAAAAGCAGGTAAAAAGCAGGTAAAAAGCAACGTGCGCACGTACCCTCAGTCTAATACAGCGCCGCACAATCAACTCTACCCTCACCTACTGTATCCTCACCTAACGCTTGTAGACTGTGAGCCCTCGCGGGCAGGGACCTCTATCATCCTGTACCAGTCTGTGCCTTGTATTGTTTAGGATTATTGTACTTGTCCCTATTATGTACACCCCTTTCACATGTAAAGCGCCATGGAATTCATAGCGCTATAATAATAAATAATAATAATAATAATATGCAAAAAAATAAATAATTTTCTTCAGTATGGTCAATGTGTCCGTTATTACCATCAGTTTAAACATTTTTTTATATGAACATAATAATAATAATAATAATTGATAATTGAAGTTTCTCTAGCTTTTCCCATCAGTTTTAGGACTCACACAAATATTATTCAATAAATCTTTTCAGATGAACGATTTTTATTTTGGCTCAAGTGTGAGCAGTAAAAATTGCAACATGTGCTACTTTCTTGTAAATATCGAATGAGACCCGCCCATTCATTTCTATGCATGCGTAAAAAACAATGGATCCCAAACAGAACTTCGGAGTGTCATGAACATTTTTTAATTTAGGTGTATGAAAACAGATCTCAGATGGACGTAGAAAACAAACAGACTAGGGAAAATTAGGTGAATATTGTCCCAGTTTTCTGGATGAAACTCGGATGATTTTTCATACGCTCTTCTGCAGTCAGCCTAGAATGGATGGCATACGGATGGGACATGGAAAGATTTGCCCTGGCGAGTTTGATCCAAGATCAAAAATGGAGATGTCTCTGTGTTCTGGTGTGTATCAGTTGGTAATGTTGGTAAAATGTGGTAATTAGTGATGTGTAGACTCGGAGGTAACTGTGATCGGCGGATTAAAACAAAAATCCAGTTCTGGCTCGGAATTGACCAGAATCTGGCACGTAAAATTGTGGTAGAAGGGATAGGGGAATTGGAGGAAGCGCTTCATACTTAACGAGTCTCCGGTGCAGCTGTAACTGCTTCCAGGCCACTCACTCTTCTTCCAAGGCAGCTCATTATTGCTCATCCATATTCACTGCTTCCCCTGCTCACCGGCAGTCCTGACGTCTGTGATTGGTTGCAGTCAGACGTTACCCCAGCATGTGTGACAGCATCTGACTGCAATCAATTATAGACCCTGCATAAATTAAAAAAATTCGGCATGCCAGCACAGATAAAGCATACGGCTACAGGCTGCAGCCCACAGCTGTGTGCTTATCTTGGCTGTGTTCAAAATAAGAGGAACCGCATGCGGCTTTTTTTAAAACCTGAGGTCAGGTTACCTACGATCACAGGTCAAGGATTGTGGGAACCTCCAGCTGTGACCACAAATCGCTGCAGCTCAGTCTCTGCCTGAAACCCATAGTGGGCGGTAATTGATCTATGGCCGGTTGCTATGGCTTCTAATGTAGTAGAGCTGGTATCGTCGTAAGACATTGTGTGGATTACGTCGGACCTAGGTGTTTTTTGGGGTTATTAAAGGGGTGAAAGAGGGTGTTTTTTTGTATTTTATTTCAAGTAAAGGATTCTTTTGGTGTTTATGTTTATTTCTTTTCACTTATAGATTAGTAATGGGGGTTCTCATAGACCGTCCCCATTACTAATCTAGGGCTTAGTGACAGCTGTGGGACATTATTAACACCTTATTACCCCGATTGCCACTGCACCAGGGCAATCGGAAAGAACCGTGTGACTATCACATCTAATGGATGCGGCAATTCCGGGAGGCTGCAGGCTGCTATTTTTAGGCTGGGGGCCCAATAACCCTGGGTCTGCACAACCGGAGAATACCAGCCCCCAGCTGCCGGGCTTTATCATGGCTGGGTATCGAAATTGGGGGGACCGAATGCCAATTTTTAAAAATAATTTATTTAAATAATAAAAAAAGCCGCATGTGGTTCTTATTTTGATTCACAGCCAAGATAAGCGCACGGCTGGGGGCTGCAGCCTGTAGCTGTATGCTTTATCTGTGCTGGGTATCATAATACGGTGAACCCTACGACAATTTTTTTTTTTAATTAATTTATGATAGGGACCCGCAGACATGGTCTGTGATTGCAAGCAGTCAGACGCTGCGTCTAGCACGGTGAGCAGATTTCTATGTGCTTGTACTGTACAGCGCAGCGTTTTGGACGCATCTGAATTGCTGCTAACACTGATCGTGTGCACTCACCCTTATACCTTAGTAGGTACGAGCACTGTATGATAAACCTGACGTCTGCACGAGGACTATGTGGAATTTCACTATTTTTTTTCATTTCTTCACATTGAGAGACTGAGTAGTGATATCACAGTGACACCTGATGACGCCTGTCAGTGCCTTCCGGAGGGATTCTGGGGCTGGTCTCCATTCTGCATGTGAGTGGGTGATGCTGGTGCACTGTGGCTCTGCCATTCTGCCCCTGAGCCCCCTTTCCCATGGCATCTAGTAGCTGTCATCCTTTGCAGACATCATTCAGGTGTTAGCACCCCTGGCATTACCCGGGAGGATGCGCTGGCTCCATTTGGGGGGCTGGATGAGGGCGGGTCTGTGTCCACCCCCACGATCACCCTGTCTGTGGTGCCCATCAGCACGAGGCAGTGAGGGGCGCAGGCACATTTCTCACCAGCAGGGGGCGCAGCTCCCGTGTCTGGATCCTCCCAGGAAGCGGTGACAGGCGGCTCCGGGCAGCAGCCTCTCCATCCCCGCGCGGTGTGAGCCTCGTCCTCCGGTGCACACCGGCACAGCTCCAGCATGTCCTGCATCCATCCTCCCCCCCGTCCCCGCTGATAGAGCCGCCCCTCCTGCTATCACTCCCCGGCTCCGGGAAGAAGCACAACCGACTGCTGGAATCAGAGCTGAGAGGGGCGATCGGAAGAGCAGAGGCGAGGAAACATGGCGAGCGACTCCCCAGCCCGCAGCCTGGACGAGATAGACCTGTCAGCGCTGAGGGTAAGACATGGCATCCATCTGCAGCCTCCCCTGCCATTGTGGAGCCCTGCGTGCCGGGTTATTGCACGGGTGACATCTCCCCATTATATCATCCCTGCACAATGATGGGGTCGGGGGCCCCCCGTGTGCCTGCGGCAGCAGTCCTGAGCCTGCAGTGTGAATGGAGCCACACCAGCCTTTGTATGGCAGCGCTCCATTGCTCCTCCATTCCCATTGATGAGATTTTGGGGTCCTGTGCCCCCGGCTGGGGCTGGATTCCAGGGATGGGGCTGACACTTTACTTTTCCTATAGAGAATGTAGTTTGCATTCCATGACCAGTGCTTGCCTGCCTGAGACAATGGGGGGAGCAGGGCTGTGCCCTGAGGTCAGGGGTCTCTGCAGGAGCCCAGGATCACCTGTACATTGGCCATGATGGTCTCCATCTCTGTAGCACATGGATGCTGATCCCTGCCTATCCTTCTTTGCATCCAGTATTTCTTCCGGCATGCCAGCCATTGTTAGTATGTGGGTGCCATGTTCATTTTCTGCGATGTGAATGTGTGGCTGACGGCGGGCAATGAATTGTAACCCCAGGCCTCCTAAAATGACCTATGCTAATGAGATTGCAGATGTCATGCTCACATGCTCTGTAAGAAAAGAGGCTCTTTGTACTGTATGTCTTTATATGTCACCGAGATGAGCCGTGGACGTGGCCAGTCCCATTGTATGAATGAGAGCCTTAGCGCTGCTCCATTGCACAGGCTGCCTATCTCCCCCAGAGCCTGCATATAGAAATATGTACAATGGAGAGGCTTTGGTCTTGTTTTCGGGGATATGTTCATGAATCCGATCCCAATCGGCCAGTGTCCATATTTCTGAGCATCGGTGAATGTGCTCTTTAGGTATCAGTGTCATTTCTAATTGTGAATTACAAGACTCCTCTGGATCCAGAATGTACTTGGCGTGTTTAGAAGGATATTTGCATTTTTCTTCTGAGGATATTTCCTAATATCAGCCCACGCTCGGTGAGGCTTGAATAGGATTTCTGAGGACTGTAGAAGGTCAGGAACCATAGTGATGCTTTGATGGCTTCCACTTATTTCACACTGTATGATTCAAGATCGATAAGGAATTTGCTGTCTAAACTGATAGTAAAGCCTCTCCTACAATTTCCCCGTATGGGGGCCACTTTAACCCTCAGCTCTCTGTGAAGCCAAGAATATTGGGCATTGCACCTGTTTTCATTGAAACAGGCCAAACAAGCCCCACTGTGTCCTCCTGACATGTTCATGGTCGTTCCACAGAACCTAGCGTCTATGGCCTCCTAATGTAGACCGCCTCAGCCAAAATCTTTGACATGACGGCTAATAAGAAATGTACTAAGAGATCCTCACCATGAACAGGTGTCCTTCATGAGGTAATACACTTCATATTGAATTATATGGGTAGATTAAACTACTCACGTTCTTATAGTGGAATGCATTAGGCCCTATAACCTCCAGGAGGCAATTCTTGGCCCAGTCGTGCTCATTGCTGATAGCGGTTTGGTTTAATCTATCAGTGTAGGTCAGGGATGGGCGGATTACTGTAAGGCCGGATCCAGATCAAATCGAGCACAGATCTATTTTAGTTTACATTCATGTTCCTTGAAATGGAGACATGTCAGCCTTTTATCGAGTTTGCAGATCAAATTTACCTACTCAAGTGATCGAGTCCATTGACAAAAAATAGCAGTCAGATCAGGGGTGGGCATATGGTGGAAACTGAGAAGCCACAGATGGGCCCAGTGCCTCCACCAAAGAAGGTGGAATTGGGCATTATGATGAGATATTGGACTGCTAAGGGCCCATATGTTGTTGTTTCACTGGGATCCTCTCCTGTCTGTGTCCACCCCAGACTATGATGCCATCCATTTGTCATCTGAGTTTTGCCCATTTTTTTTTTACCTTGTAATAATGTAGCTCCACACTTGTTCTTTTGTAATAGATCTCCAGTGCTTATTTAGGCTGCACACTCTGCCTGGCAGGACCTGTGGACTCTGGTGATGTGACCCTGATGAAATCATCACAGATCCTTCTGCACGTCTATGTTGCTGCCTGCTTATTATTGGTCAGCATCATACAGGAGGCTGAAGTACATGCCCACAATGAAACTAATAACACCCAATTGGATTTAACTAAAGTTCAAGGGAATCTGTCAGCAGGTTTTTGCCATTTAAAGAGAACCTGTCACCTAGAATATGTGTTTTGACCTATCAGCAGTCCCTGAGTTATAAAATTGTATAATATGAAAGTAATAAAAATCATTTTATTACCTTCATATCTCGTATGTAAATAGCAGGGAATGTGGTCACAGGGGCGGCGCCTTGCTCTATGGACGTCTGCATATTTTCGTGGTATCACGCCCCTGTGGGCATGATACCATGAAGCGAGGTGCCTGTCTCTCGTTCTATCCTGCGTGCATTGCAGCAGGCTTCTCTTCTGGGTTCTCCTTGTCAGTTTCAGACGCACACTGCGTATGCGCAGTGCGCGTCTGAAGCCGGCGCGTGAACACCCGGAAGAGAAGCCTGCTGCAATGCAACCAGAATAGAATGAGAGACAGGGACGTCACTCCATGGTATCATGCCCACAGGGGCGTGATACCACGAAAATATGCAGACGTCCATAGAGCAAGGCGCCGCCCCTGTGACCACATTCCCTGCTATTTACATACGAGATATGAAGGTAATAAAACGATTTCTTTTACTTTCATATTATACAATTTTATAACTCAGGGATGGGTAAAGAGGTGTAATTAGGGCAAATATGCATCTGCTGATAGGTCAAAACGCATATTCTAGGTGACAGGTTCCCTTTAAGCTGAAAGCAGCCTAATATAGAGACAGAGACCCTGATTCCAGTGGTGTGTCACTTACTGGGCTGCTTGGTATAGTTTTGATAAAATCACTCTTTAATCAGCAGGAAATTATCATTAGATTACTTTGCGTGCTGCCAGGTAATCAGGCATGTTTGTGAGCTCTACATAACTCCACTCCCACCACTGATTAGCTGCTTTCTATGTACACGTTACATGGACAAAAAGCTGGTAATCATCCTTGTAGGCGGGGATATAAAGATCCACATTCAAATAACTGCTAGATCCGCAGGAGAGAAAACAAGGATTTTATCAAAATGACAGCAACCAGCTCAGTAAGTGACACATCGCTGAATCAGGGTCTCTGTCTAGCTTCACTAGGGGCAAAATAATTGATTGCTAATATCACCACAAAGGAGAGGGCATAACAGGCACTATTACATCTTGTCTTGTTCAATATAAAACAAAATTGGTGAAAGGTCCTGTTTTAAATGTCACAAAATGTTTGCTCAACTCTAAGTTTTTCGTAAAATTTGCAGCTGTTCTTTCTTTTTTTAATTGTGAGATAACCATTCTGATGTGGAATTTGTTACCACTGTGACTATAAATTATAGTAGTATACAACAAGGTACAGAATCGGTAAGCTGCGTAGTGCACCGCAGATCCCATCGGAGTGGCGCCCACCTTCTATCTTCGGTGCACACCGCCGCTCATCTCCTGTCTTCACGATTCCTGCTCTCTTGAGTAATCTGCTCACTGAGGAAGATCTGACCAAGACTGAACGTTTGTATTCATCATTACATAATACTCACTTTCTATCTGAGTGCCAAGTTTTCTTGTACCTATTCTGTCGGGGTTGGATCCCACTTGGGCACCGTATGAGCAGAAGAGCCGTGGTCTTTGTCTACTTGTAAATCATAATAATGAAAACATTCATGATTTTAATTCCTTGCAATATAATTCCTAACTCCTTTTTTTAAAGCTGTATTTTTGTTTCTTTGCATTTATATTGTATTTTTTTACTTTTATATTTAATTTATATTTTGAGCAGGCTAGACATAAATATAGCGAATCTGTGTAGTTGGGTCAACTGCAGAGCGAGTGACGTGTCCTCGGATAAACTCTCAGACGGATAGAACTTCCTATTTGTCTATATTTGCATTTCAGCAAATGAATGACATATGGGCATTATGTCTGTGACTTGATCACATCTGGCTCTGCAGCAGACTCTTAAGGCAGTGGCTTTGCTAGAGCTGGCCTGGTCAAATATAATCCGAATAGTGATAAGCGATGTGCGCACCACTGCTTGATACTTGATCGAGCATCGGGGAGCTCAGGTACTTTCATTACTCGATAGAATATCGTAGGTCGTCAAGCTTCCATGCTCAAGTGCCTGCCCCGCATGTTTTGTGGGTGTTAGACAGCCAATCAAGAAGCGAGATTGCCTGTCATACACAGTAATACCGTAGTCATGTTGACTACTGCGTTATTGTGATTTGCCGGCCACTTCAGGTCTTGTATATGCTCGGCCCACTTTCCTCTGGAGGCAGATCAGGCAGAACTAGTCTAGGGTGGACAGCTTAGATTAGAACAGGCATATAGGCAGTGTTTTAATTACTATTGCAGTAATTTGCATAGTGCTGTTGCACCATTAAAACAAAAGTCCTTTTTCAGGGATACATACTGTCCTTCTACAAGCAAAACCACCGTTACCTGCATTCAGTGTAGGGATAGCTGGTGGAGGAGGGATAATTTTGGATTAGAGGCATACAGGCAGGGTTTATTGCCTTACAGTCTTTATATAGGTATACAGTGCTGTAACCTAAATACAAAAGTCCTTTTCAGGGCTACATATTTTGTTTTCCCTATTAATCCCAAAACATTTGCAGGCATATATACCCAATTTAAAACGTGCGGTAAGGAACTGGTAAGTGGACGTGCTGCTGATGGTGCACGCGGAGGCTGTGGCCGTAGGCCAGGTGAAAATGTGCCTACTGCGGGATCACAACAAACATGCTCATCCACGAGACCCAACTTGCTATTTTACTTTGAAGAGGGAGCAGGAAAACACTCTTGAAGCCAAAACAGTGTAAACAGGTGGTCGATTGGATGGAAGATAAGGCTTCCAGTATGTTTCCTAGCACCACCCTGTCCAGTCTCACTATCCAAGAGTCTGGGTTATATAATCCTCAGGGTGATCCTCCTTCATTCTACCATGGCGAGTCCCAGGAGACAAGTGATCCCACACTTGGACATGTCAAGGAGCTCTTTACATTTTCATTTATTGATTCTGGCACCTTGCCGTACACGTTTCAAGAGGGATATGAGGAGATTGTGTGTAGTGATACCCAAATATTTGAGCAGCCACTTTCAGAAGGAAATGATGGTGGGGAACGGCAATTAGTGTCTCAAGAGGTAGATGATGATGAGACACAGTTGCCAACAAGTGATGTAGTTAAGTCAGGTGGACCAAAGTAGGGAAGTGGAAGATGAGGTGGTGGATGATGGTCACTGACTCAAGTTGAGAAGGTGCCATACAGAGTGAGGACAGCAGTGCAGAGGGGAAGGGATCCGCAACAGGCAGGAATAGGCAGTGGGGTGACCAGAGGAAGAAAGTGGGCAACTGTTCCCCATTGCATCCACACATGGAAAGTTCCAAGGGTTAGGTGTTACCCAGTCTGGCTCTTTAATAATTTTTTTTTTTTTTTTTATAGAAAGTGCGGACGATAATAGAACTATCATTTTCAACCTGTGCCATACCAAGATCAAGAGGGGCTTTGCCACCTCCAGAGTGCTTATATACATGTCATCAAAGCACCCAACTAGGTGGGGCAAACACCTGGGTAAACAATTGTCTGCGGGTGACATCACTGCCTCTTCCCCTGTTCTATGTGCTTGCCAATCCCCTGTCCAAGATGCAGGTATGGATGCCTTCTGCTCTGCACCTGTTGTTGCACATTCGTAAGCACCATTAGCAACCACATCTGATTATTCGTCCCAGCGCAGCGTTTAGCTGTCCCTACCTTGGAACGCAAACACAAATACCCAGCCACCCACCCACCCACAGGACCAGACACTTATCTGGCATATTTCCAAACTGCTTGCCCTGGAAATGTTGTCATTTAGGCTTGTGGAGACTGAGGCTTTCACAACCTCATGACGACTGTCATCCCTTGGTATTCTGTCCCCGGCCACCACTGATGCTCGGGGTTGTCTAACAAGGAGGGAACGTTTTTGAAGATGGTGAAGGAGCACCTAGCCAACTGCACCAGCGTCCTCCGTGATTCCTCTGCACCGTACAACTATTGGGTATCCAAGCATGAACTGTCCCTCTATGCCTTGGAGGGGTTGGCCTGCTGTGCCACTACCGTTTTGTCACAGCAGGTTTTTAGTGCTGCTGGGGACATAACTGATAGGCGCATCCGCCTGTCAACTGAAAATGCTGATAGCCTGGATCATCAAAATGAACAAGGCCTGGATGATCCAGACTTCTCAACCCCACTAGATGACAGCAATAGAACCTGAAGCCAATTCAAATGTTCCTTTTTTTCTGGTGTATTCCCATGCATCACTTCCCACCCAAAAAAGGGTATACAGCTCATGGTTTTTTCTTTTTCTTGTCCTTCTCCACCACCATATCAACAAGGTCATCATGCATCCCTCACTTGCTATAAGAGGTTAAACAGGTGGCCCTCATTCATAATTTTTTAGAGGGTCATCAAGTGACCCTTGCTTTCAATTTTTCCAGGGTGTTTATGATGCCCTCCTTCTTTATAATTTGTTCAGGATATGAGGCATACATTTACAATTCTCTTACATATATAGATAAGAAATATATGTTTTTTAGCCCTTAGTGCATAGGCTTTACCAGTCTAGGAGTCCCACTTCTTAAGAGTCCAATCCAGGGTGCGTTGCAGGCCGTCCCACAAATGTTTGGAATGCCTTGCACTTAGTGCATATGCTTTATGAGTCTAGGGGTCCTACCACCTAACAATTTTAATGGAACGTGTATGAGGCCCTCCTTTAGGTCGAATACATGGTGTATTGGAGTTCCTTTCTTCTAATTTTTGGCAGTTCTTGCATTGACCACGTAGGCTTTGTTGACTCGAGACCCTTCTTCATAAATTAAACAGGATATGTCTGACCATGTCACACACATACCATACACCCCGATAAGGTAGTAACATGTCAACCTTACATTTACCAGTGGGTGTCGTTTTATTTCCCCCTCTGAGCGTATTTTCTTGATCTGTGTTTTGTGGCTGCTCTGTAATGCTCTTAAATTTATTTATTTATTTTTTTACATCTGGGATTTACAAGTTGGGGTTTCCATACACCGTTGGACACTGTCCCGTCTTTGCTGCCAGTATGAAATCTTTGACAAGATGCCTTGTAACACCCAATAGTTATTTTCTTGATACATTTCTAAGAGACATAATAGAGGAAAAATGCGGAAGAGGTAGTGGTTACGGAGTTACTGACTAGGAGTATTCACCAGCAACGGACTAATTAAAGGACATCTTAACAGGGAGTCAAACCTAGCAACAATAGTCTAGACCAGGGGTCTCAAACACGCGGCCCCTCAGGGTAGTTTCTGCGGCCCCCTGTTCACTATCGCAGGTGCAGGGGGCCGCAGCCACTGTCTGCACTGTATGTCAGATGAATGTGTTGCAGGCGCTGCGCTCTCGCCCCGGCAATACAATCATCTGACAAATCACTGACAGTGACACTCACCTACCGCGATAGTGACCGGGGGCACGGGCCTGGGGGCCGCACGAAGCAGAGATGAGGCAGGGGAGGGAGCGCGGGACAGGTGAGAAGAGTGTGTGTGTGTGTGTGTGTGTGTTTTGGACGTTAACCCCTTAGCGACCTCTGACGTACTGGGTACGTTTGGCTCCCTGGTACTTAAGGACCCATGACGTACCCAGTACGTCATGGCGAAATCGCAGCCCCGTGGCTACGATCGCTGCAAATGCCTTAGATTCGGGGAGGAGGGGACCTCAGGAGGGGTGGTGTCTCCTCCCCGGACCTACGGAGGCTGTGATTGGCTGAGTGGTGTTCGTCAGCCAATCACAGCCACTAATGTTTCAGCCATTGAAAATTGCTGAAACATTGAAATCCAGCCAAGATCAGTGCAGCTGTAGCCCTGAGCATTGGCTGGAGCTGGGTGACCTGTGTTTCACCCGCACCCAGCTCTGATTGGAGAGACCGGCCTTGTGACCGATCTCTCCAATCACTGGATCTGGGGCCGCAGACCACTCCCCTCAGCTTCACTCCAGCATCTGTGGAAGGTGAGGGGAGCTGCTGACCCATTACTACAGGATAGGGACAAAGTGCGCACATTACTATGGGATGGGGATAAGGCTGGGGACATTACTATAGGATTGGGACATTACAAGGATGGGCACAATACTATTGGATGGGGACATTATTACTATAGTATGGGCACATTACTATAAGATAGGGACTAGGATGGGCACAATACTATAAAATGGGGACATTACTATAGGATGGGGACAAGGTGGGCACAGTACTATAGGATGGGGACTAGGATGGGCACAATACTATAAGATGGGGACATTACTATAGGATGGGGACAATACTATAGGATGGGGACATTACTATAGGATGGGTACAAGGTGGGCACATTACTGTAGAATAGGGACATTACTACAAGGGGACAAGGATGGGAAACATTACTAGAATAGAGATAATGCTGGGGACATTACTATAGGGTGGGGACAAGGTTGGCACATTACTAAAGGATGGGCACATTACTATAGAATGGGGACAGTACTATAGGATGGGGACATTGCTACAAGGGGACAAGGATGGGGAACATTACTATAAGATGGGGACAAGGATGGACACATTACTATAGATTGGGGACATTACTATAGGATGGGGACAAGGATGAACACATTACTACAAAATGGGGACAAGGATGGGGAACATTACTTTAGGATGGGGACAAGGATGAGCACATTACTGTGGGATGGGGTCTAGGATGGGGTACAATACTACAAGGGGGCAAGGATGGGCACGTTACAACAATATAGGGAACATTACTAAAAGATGGTCAAAATTTCTATATAGTGCTAATTGTAAACGCCCTGTCACACACAGATAAATCTGCGGCAGATCTGTGGTTGCAGTGAAATTGTGGACAATCAGTGCCAGGTTTGTGGCTGTGTACAAATGGAACAATATGTCCATGATTTCACTGCAACCACAGATCTGCCAAAGATTTATCTCTGTGTGTGACGGGGCCTTAAGACTATTAGGCTAAGTTCA
This sequence comes from Anomaloglossus baeobatrachus, assembly GCF_048569485.1. NCBI lineage: Eukaryota > Metazoa > Chordata > Amphibia > Anura > Aromobatidae > Anomaloglossus > Anomaloglossus baeobatrachus. The sequence continues at coordinate 485,527,114 of NC_134355.1, forward strand.
CACTTCAGTTGTTTTAGATCCGTCAGGTCCGTCAGCAACGGATCAGTCATTTTTTAGTTGGCAACTGATGCAACGGATGTGTTTTTCACAGGATTCCTTTCACAGGAATCCTGTGAAAAAACTGATCCGTTGCATCCGCTGTGCGTCCGCTTTTTGACGCATCAGTCATGATCCGTTTGTGTTTGGGACAGCCCAGGGGCATGCTGGGCTGGGCATGCTCAGTAGAGCATGACGGAATCCTGCGCTGGATTCCGTTGTAAGACGGATTATGACGGAATCCAGCACCATAGACATACATTACAAGCTTGACGGATGGCGACGGATTCCTGTGCGGCGCCTTAATTTTGACGGCCCGAAAAACGTTACATTCTGCGTTGCTCCCCGCTCGGCGGTCAGTCAAAAACGACGGACCGCGACGCAGTGGATGCAACGCAGGGTCATCAGTCGCAATCTGTCACTAATAGAAGTCTATGGGGAAATACTGGATTCCTGCAAAATATTTTGCAGGATTCCGTAATTCCTCAAGGCTACGGATTGTGACTGATGCAAAACAACTGAAGTGTGAACTTAGCCTTAGTTACAAGAAAGGGATAAAATGTAAAAAAAAATGTTTATATTTAAACAAAGAATGTGCACGTTTGCTATAATGAACAAGTGAAAATGTTCAAAATCAGTGATCCCAAGGTGTGTGTAAAAAAAAAATTATATATGGTACCAATAAAAATGTCACTTTGTCCTGCAAAGAATGCGGCCCCCCAAATTATTTTTTTTTCCTCTGTGCGGCCCATACACCCAGCCGAGTTTGAGACCCCTGGTCTAGACGCTGGCTTCATGTCTTGTATGGTCAGAATAATACTTGCTGTAGGACAGGGGTGGGGAACCTCCGACCCGTGGGCCGTATGTGGCCCCCGATAACTTTTTATGTGGCCCCTGGGCAAATTCCTGGGAACTGCAATACTCAGGTGGCAGCTGCGGTCTTGGCTGCTGGCCCTTTAAATCACCATGTGTGGCGTACATTTCATTAGGTCCTCAGCTTGTTGGCCTGTCCGAGCCTGCTGAGGACGTACTTTGTGGTCGGGGTAAGTGTGAAATGCGCTGCGCTCGCGTCCCACAGAAGAAGAGAAAGCATCAGGTTTACTGGCCTCCCTTTTGTAGATGCCTCCCACTGCTGGGAGCCTCCTGCCTGCCGCAATGCACTGAGGCCTACTGCCTCCCACTCTGCAGGGAGCCTCGGGCCTCCCCCCGCGGTGCAGGGAGCCTCGGGCCTCCCCCCGCGGTGCAGGGAGCCTCGGGCCTCCCCCCGCGGTGCAGGGAGCCTCGGGCCTCCCCCCGCGGTGCAGGGAGCCTCGGGCCTCCCCCCGCGGTGCAGGGAGCCTCGGGCCTCCCCCCGCGGTGCAGGGAGCCTCCCCCCGCGGTGCAGGGAGCCTCCTGCCGCAATGTGTCTATCCCCCAACCCCTCCTGTGATTTATATGATTTAACAATCTGTTGACTGCGCTCCAGACCGAGACAAACCTGGAAAAGCAGTTGTGAGAAGTAACATGGATCAATATCACCGAGCATCGCAGCCACACCAAAGAGAAGCAGCTCCACCCACCACAATAGGGGTGTAGAGGTGAGTTAATTGTTTGACATGCGGCCCCCGAAGGTTGGTAGAAATTTCCAAATGGCCCCCGGCAGAAAAAAGGTTCCCCACCCCTGCTATAGGACAACGTCAGGAATCTTACACGGATCAGATTCCAATGATCGTTCTATTCAGTCACATGACTGCATATCCAGCCACCATTTTTTCCACCCCCTGGTGGAGCTTGGTGGTCAGCTCAGTGCACCTGCCGGTTGTCACCTGTTAAAAAAGATAATTAGCATAAATCTGTCCCATTTCCTGTCATTGGGAAAAGTTGTCATGGAGATAGCAAGTGCAAGCTGCCACCCTACAGCAAACATACTGTAACAATGAACTGCACACATTATGGGATAGCCTGTTAGTCGTGTCTAAGGCTAAGTTCACACATCCTGTGTTTTGCATCAGTCACAATCCGTAGCCTTGAGGAATTACGGAATCCTGCAAAATATTTTGCAGGAATCCTGTATTTCCCCATAGACTTCTATTAGTGACGGATTGCGACTGATGACCCTGCGTTGCATCCGCTGCGTCGCGGTCCGTCATTTTTGACTGACCGCCGAGCGGGGAGCAACGCAGAATGTAACGTTTTTCGGGCCGTCAAAATTAACGCACCGCGCAGGAATCCGTCGCCATCCGTCAAGCTTGTAATGCATGTCTATGGTGCTGGATTCCGTCGTAATCCGTCTTACAACGGAATCCAGCGCAGGATTCCGTCATGCTCTACTGAGCATGCCCAGCATGCTTGGCACGCCCACTGGGCTGTCCCAAACACAGACGGATCATGACTGATCCGTCAAAAAACGGACGCACAGCGGATGTAACGGACGCAACTGATCCGTTTTTTCACAGGATTCCTGTGAAAGGAATCCTGTGAAAAACACATCAGTTGCATCAGTTGACATCTTGAAAATGACTGATCCGTTGCTGACGGACCTGACGGATTGAAAACACAGGATGTGTGAACTTAGCCTTATTAGGACTGGCTTGTGTGCTTCTTATTCTTGAGAAAAATAGTATAATATTAATCTCCTATCTCGGCATGCCCTTACCCCCTGGCACAAAGAGGTTCCTGGTTCTGCTGAGTTTTCTGTGAAAGAACTTGAATAGTTAATGCTGGACTCTCATAAACATTAGAGACGTTGGCTGAACCTGACAATTTCATTGGTGAGACTGTCCAACTATCTAATGTCAAAAACAAACACAAGAGGAGGGGATCATCGGTTCAACTCAATTTTTCTATTTATTATACATATTATGATTCAGAACATGCGGAGAGGTGATGGGAAAGGAAAAACGGTATACATCACCACAGACAGTACAAAAATTGGTAACAATGTATTATTTATTATTTATTTATTATTTATTTATTATTTATTTTTTATTTTTTTATTCTATATACTGTGCTACATGCATGTCTGTACAATTTCATGTAATTTCTACACTTAATGGTTCTATTTTTGAAGTTGTGATTATGATATGTATGTCTCACTATTTGTATTATTCTTTCTCTCCTTGTCCAGATACATTTTCTTCTCTATGAGACTGTGTGATATATATGTCCATATCATGAGACGGCCATTGTGCAGTGATCTTTTCGAGTCCAGTTGCTTGCATAGCACTCTCTATCTTTTATACTTTTCATCCCCCTTCTGGCTGGGTGGTTGACGCATGCGCCGCTTGCCTGGATTTCATTGTTCTCCCGGACGCTCCTCTATGGCGACGGGGACGCCGGGTTTAATTACCCGGCGTTCCGAGTGGCCATGACGTGTCCGTGAAGCGGGACTTCCGGTTGGCCGGCGGTGGATGCGTCTGATTGTCTGCCCAATCAGTTGGGGGATGAAGGCCTATTTTAATGGCACCCCCGTTGTTTCCGGTCACGCCCCCTGACGAAGGTACACTCCGAAATGCGCATCGGTACATTGTTAACAATTTTTCTACTGTCTGCGGTGATGTATACCGTTTTTTTCCTTTCCCATCACCTCTCCGCATGTTCTGAATCATAATATGTATAATAAATAGAAAAAAGAGTTGAACCGATGATCGCCTCCTCTTGTGTTTGTTTTTGTCTGCTGCTAGCGATTTGGTTCACATATCAGTCCCTTTCTGCGTTGCATATGATGTGTATATATACATATGTACTGATTATAATTATATATAATCTATATCAATAAATTTATAATATGCAGTTGTTTATGCCATTATTTATTCTAACTATCTAATGTGTCTGGATGCCTCCTGAATCTTCCCAGACAGGTGGTGCCAGGGACAAGAAGGATCTGGTCTTGGAATTTCATCAGCTGATCGCTTTGTTTAGTAGAGAGCATTCTTGTGGATGCAGGAGGCTGGAGAGATGGCTGTTAGCCAATCTGTCATTTGGCCAACTGCGATCTAGTGCTTATGGTGCCTAATCTTCACCTGTGAGGATGGTAGTGCTGTGGATTTGTATGAGAGGTTCCACAAGCATTTCTGAGTTCCTCCTCTATGTAATTCATATCTAATGAACAATTTTATTTTATTTTTTCTAACGCCCTTCAACTTGATCTTGAGCCATGATGACTTGATAGATGAACGCTGTGTAGGAAGATCGATCTTGTGCAAGCCTAGATAGGTCCACCTGGGTGTTCTCCGCCATTTTTTTTTGCTCCTATCAAGCAATCTGGTTGCCGATATTCCTCTTCACCTTGTTCCTTCTATTCTTCCAACCATGATGTCCTTCGCCAGTGATTGCTCTCTTCGTATGATGTGTCCAAAGTAGGGAAGTTGTAGCTTGGTGATCCTTGCTTCGAGTGACATGTCTGCCTTGATTTGTTCCAAAATTAACTTGTTAGTTCTTTTTGCCATCCATGGTATTGTTAACCTCCTTCTCCAGCACCACATTTTGAAGATATTAGTTCTTCTTCAGACTTGTTTTTTTTATTGTCCAGGTTTCGCATCCATGTGACTACACAAAAGACCAGACTATGTACGAGTCATGTCTTTGTCACCAGTGAATTGTTCCCAGATTTGAGGACGTTGTCCAGTGACTTCATTGTTGATTTGCCTATAGTTATTCTCCTATTGACTTCTGGTGTCATCGCTGCATATTGAGAAATCATTGATCCGAGGAGGTTGAAGTCCTATACAACTTCCAGCCCATCTGAAATGTGTCCCGGTTGTACCTGGCTGTAACCAATATCTATATCTTTTCTGTATTGAGGAGGAGTTCCATGTTTGAGCTTTCCATATAGACACTCCGTAATAAGTCCTGTATTCCATCTATGCTTGTTGTTATCAATGTTGTATCGTCCATAGTTCCTGAAAATAACTTCTGCATATAAATTCAAGGGAATTGGTGACAGGATACAGCCGTGTCTGACGCCTCATTCTACTTTAAAAAATGCCTCGTCACCGTGTCCTATTTGAACTCTTGCTTCTTGGTCGATGTAAAGGTTCTTGGTGAGGCTAATCAGATGGTTGACACACCCATATCCTTCATGGTATTCCATTCCAAAGTTTCTGGTGATCAACACAGTCAAAGGCTTTGCTGTAGTCAATGAAGCAAAAATAGATCTTGTTATAGTCTTTAGCCATTATCCCTCTAATGTGAGCAATTACATCTTTTCCTCTGAATGTTCTGAATCCTGCATATTCCTACTGTATTCTATTCAGTAGTATTTTGCTGGTATCCGGTATTATCCGATAGTTTTCACAGTCGGTTGCATCTCCCTTCTTTAGATTAAAATTAAACGCCCATCTTGACCAGTCCCTGGGCCATTTACCAGTTGTCCATTACTTCTGTAATTATGTAATGCACTTGGGGAACTGGTTTATATTTCATCAGCCTGGAGGAGGCCTTGGTGGGATCAAATTGGACGATTCCGAAGGGTATTCCCATTTTATAAAGTAAGGCTATGTGCACATGTTGCTTTTTTTCGCCTCACTTTTTCCTTTTTTTTTCCTTGCAGATTTTAATCAATAGTGCAAGGAAAAAAACATCCCAGCAAAGTGTATGAGAATCCTGACTTGCTGTGCACACACTGCTTCTTTTTTCCTTGCAGATTTTGTTGCTGACAAGAAGCAGAATGTCAATTGTTTTTGTGTTTTTCTTTGCATTTCTATAATCCCCCTGTTTATCACTACAGGGGATTATAGCGCAGCACTTTGCTGTATGCATGGTGTGTGAGGCTATCCAGTTGCTCAGTAACCTGGGGTCGTAACGGTGATGACCCAGGGTTGTCATGGCAGCGATCAAGTTCCTGTGATCTCATCACAGGGACCTGATCACCAGGGAAAGGTAAGCGATCCTTCTCCCTGCCTCCTGAATGCTGCGATCGCATTGAGCGCATCATTTATGGGGTTAAACTGCCTGGAGCGGTATGGGGACCGCTCCGGGCACTGAGAGCCGGGTTCCTGGCGGTAATGTCCGCCGGAGACCTGGCGGTGATCATGGGGGTAACAGTGCCTGAACCCCCGTTATTGCCACGATTTTAAAAAACCCATGTGAAAAAACGTGAAAATGCAATAAAAAATACATGTTTTTTTCAGCTGCAGTTTTCCTGTCAAAACAGGCTATGTGCAGAAAAGAAGCGCACAAAAAAAGTAACGTTTGCAGATAGCTTAATTGCGTATTGTTTGAACATGCCATTATTGAATGATTGGTTATAGCACTGCATCCACTCGTAAGAATTTCATGTCAATGGTACCATGCCGCGGACGTCAGATGAACAGTATCCTATTGAAGGTCAGGCATTTTATGGAGGTCAAATAAGACATTTCATCATCTATTGAAAATAAGACCTTGTTCACACTTCCATTTTTGCAGTATCTGCTATTGCAGTTTTATACCTACTATAAAGACAGTTCTAACAATTTTTTTTTCTGGTCTTTACTTAAAATGTTAATAAAACATAATCGTGTAGTAGTGTTAAAAAAATGATTCTAATAGTATGTTGTGCAAGAAACATTCAGGGGTGTACACCTAAAAAAGCGGTCTTATAGCACAGATAATAGGCGCCCCCATTGTGGTGTCAGAAAGAGTTGAATTGTAGTCCACTATATTTAGAAAATTAGACATAATTATATTTTTCTCAAATTATCCTTTTGTTATACATTTATTCTCAAAAGTAATATTTTTCAAAATGGCGTCCTTTTTTGCCCATCAGAAGTCATGTAAGTAGCTTGTCAGTTACTCTGTTGAGAAGATCTACCGTAATCCACAAGGATAAATGCATTAGTTGGTCTTTAAGTTGGAGTTGGATTACCTTTTTATAAAGGTTTACCTTTACAAGCTTTCTTATATACTTCCATATTTTAGGCATATATCATGCTGTTGGAATTTTTAAAAAATTATTATGGCTTCTCCATAATATATGGAAAAACACTAGTGCCTTAAAAGGAACCTGTCACCACTTTTTTGCCCTATAAGCTGCGGCCACCACCACCAGGCTCTTATATAGAGCATTCTAACATGCTGTATATAAGAGCCCAGGCCGCTGTGAAAACATAAAAAACACTTTATAATACTTACCTAACGGTCGCGCGGCTGGCCATATGGGCGACTCCGTTCTCCTGTGCCGGCCCCTCCTCTTTCGGCCATCTTCGTCCTCTTTCTGAAGCCTGTGTGCATGACACATCTACATCATACACATTCGCCGGTTTTGCGCAGGACCGCATCTTTCCCTGCACGTCGGTTGATCTGATCAGCTGTTATGTGTCGCTGTTATGTGTCTCTAACAGCCAATTTTGGATGGGAGATCTGCCCACGACTGTTAACCACTTAAATCCCGCTATGAATCTGACAGTGGTCATCAAATGATCGTAGTGCGCCTTTGGGTTGTCATGAGCACCAGGGGTCAGCTTGATAACCCCTGTATCTGTCAGGACGACGTTCCTGTGATTGTCTGCTGCAAGCCCGGCATTCATAGGAGATCATGATGTTTTCTAAAAATATAAAAAAAACCCCACAAGTTTAATTCGCCCTTTTGACCCATTGAAAATAAAACAATAAAAAAATACACATATTTGGTATTGCTGCTGTCAGAAATGTCCCCGCTATTAAAAATACAATAAATGAATCCAATTGGTAAATAGTGTAATGAGTGCCAGAACTACGTTGTTTGGGCCACCACAACAATGCAATAAAATACTATGAGGCGATCAAAAATCATATTTACCCAAAAATGGTACCAGCAAAAACTTCAGCTTAAGGTTCAAAAATAAGCCATCACTTCGCCCCTTATCCTCCCTCTCCGCCGCCCCAAAAAAATCCAAACCAGTACAGTTCTCAGAACATAGTGACATGCATTTTTTTTTTTAATAAACTTCTGATTTATTTATTTTTTTTTCCACCACTTAATTTAAAAGAAAACTGTAGCTTTGGTATCTACGTACTCATAATGACCTAGAGAATCATGTTGCTAGGTTATTTTTACCTTATAGTGATCATGGTAAATAATAAAACAAAAAAGAACAAATGTGGAATTGCACTATATTTTTGGCAACTTCACCTCAGTTGGAGTTTTTTTTCCTCCCTTTCCAGTACACCATATAGTAAACTTAAATGATTTCATTTAAAAGGCCTCATCACTCAAAAAAAAGTCCTCATATACAGTGTTTGTCTAAAAATAAGACACTATTTTTTTTTTGCCCCCCAAAAAAGCACAAGGGCTTATTTTTGGAGGAGGTCTTATTCTTGGAGAAACACTGTTCGGGTGTAAGTTTACCCCCAACTTCCCAGGAGACTCCTACTCACCAGACCAGGACGCCTGCGCAGCTCCCAGGTCCTCCTGTGATCTCCGGTGGGTGCTGCACGCCGTCCTCCCCTGCTGCTGGCTCACACACACACACACACACACACACACACACACACACACACACACACACCAGATCGCGCACACACATATACACACACACACCAGATTGCGCACACACATATACACACACACTGCAGATCCAGCGCTTCCGGCCACAGGGAATGATGGGAGGAAGTCACGTGTCCGGCCGCAGCTCCTTGCGCTCCACTGCACTGTCTCTCAAGATTCTGCCGGCGAGAAGAGATCGGTGTCACTGGATGTGGTATGTGTGCGATCCGATGTTTGTGTGTGAGATCTGATGTGTGTGGGGGTGCGATCACTGCAGGTCCTGCCGCTCAGCGTCGGGTGAGTGTGATTACGGGGTGCCCGCTGTATATACTGAAGTGTCCTGCAGTATCTGTATTTTTTTTTTTTTTTAGCTGCACAGACACTTCATTATTGAACCGCGACTAGGGCTTATTTCGGGGGAGTGATTATATTTAAGCCTTGCCTCGAAAATGCTGAAAATCCCTGCTAGGGCTTATTTTTGGGGGAGGGCTTATTTTTAGAAAAACATGGTTATGACATAAAAAATAAAAGTTAGGGCACTTCAAAGAGAGGCAGGAGAACACAAAAATGGAAAATGGCACAATCTTCCTATTGTTGGGAGATATATATATATATATATATATATATATATATATATATATATATATATATATATTACTATAATTACTATTACTATGGAATAAAGACTTCCTTTTGATCACACAGTATTTAAAACTAAAATCACAACAATAGGAAGACAATGCAACATTTCGACCATATCTGGCCTTTCTCAAGTCTCATAGTTTCATTTTGAGGTTTTACAAATGCTGGATATTGCGGTAACAGTGCCCTTTTCCCCTATTGATGTGACTTTTTACTATTATGGAATAAAAACTTAACTTTTTATGGATTATCCTCTAGTGCTTCGAGACTCTTGGATATTCTATAGTTTTTATTATTCAATAAGACATTGATGTTTTGGCCCTCATTCAGACGTTCGTACATACAGTGGAACCTCGGTTTACGAGTAACTTGGTTTGCGAGTATTTCGCTATATGAGCAAAGCTTGCTGTAAATTTGTAACTCAGTTTACGAGCAAGCTTTGCCGTACGAGCAAATACTCCGTACTTTCACCGTGCTCTGACCTGCTCTTGCAGTCTGCACAAACACGCACATATTATGCTCACCCTACCTTCCGTTCCATCGCCGGCCTCCCGGTTCTTGTAGTTTGCAGGTACAGAATGTGTATTGGGTAACCATCGCGACGATGGAGGAACTTCCGCTGTCAGCCGCTTCTCAAAGGCAGCGCGCTGACTAATCAGAGGCAAGCAGCTCCTACCTTTGACTTCAGCGCGCTGGCAGCGGAAGCTCTGGCATCGGTCCGATGGTTACCCGATACACATCCTGTACCGGCGAACTACAAAAACCAGGAGGCCGGCGATGGAACGGAAGGTAAGGTGAGCATAGTGTGTGTGTGTGTGTGTGTGTGTGTGTGTGTGTGTGTGTGTGTGTGTGTGTGTGTGTGGGGAATGGCACAATATGGGACGTTGAACAAGTTGGGAAACGAATTGTATGACCTTGTATTATTTCCTATGGGAAATTTTGCTTTGCTAAACAAGTAACTTGGTTTACAAGCACACTCCCAGAGCGGATTGTTCTCATAAACCAAGGTTCCACTGTACTTATTCTATGTTTTTCCACAGAACCCTTATAGTGAATGGTGCTATTTATGTCAGTGTATTTTCGTGGGCTTGAATGGTGCTTACAAAATCAAGAAGATCTGTCCGATTTTGATTCGACTTACAGATCAAACTCTCCAATGGACTTGTAAAACAATTGGATCGCACTCGGATGTCATCTATGTGCTGTCCATTTCTCAAGTTATGTTTGATAAAAGAAGCTTGAGGGACCTTCATCATGTCCTCAACCTGACCAAATGCTGGTTAAAATCTGATCAAAAACTGACTTTAACTGCCAGAAAAATTACTGACGTCTGAATGCTCCCTTGTTAGTAGTGGAACATACACCATCTTAGAGAGAATTTCATATATTTTAGTGAAAGTGGCCATATACATGCCGGCTATATTCTCGTTCACTCAACATTAGTTCATGCTGTTCTTCCCCCTTGCTAGACATCTCTGGCTGCAGATTATATCCCATGAGAACTATAGGATCGGTCATGTTAAATCACAACATGCCTGACCTTCTTTTCTTCTGACATCTGCTGTTGGGGAAGAATGAGGATACCGCCATACATAATAGATGGTCTTCTTGTCCCTCTGAAATTGTTAGGTTTGGCCTACATTTATCTATTGTCTATGGCCAGCTCATAGTACTATGAATCAAACGCAGATGGCTATATTATGTGAGATAGAAAGTGCGATAAAATTGTTTATTAGAGCACAAAGTTTGTCATGTAGCAGAGTGAAATCATGTGAAAGCTGGCAGTGGTGTTCACATCCATTAGAAGCACAAGACTTTGTTTTTCACCACAGTTTTGTTCAAAGGGAATTGAACATAAGACAATCGGCTTCACATTAGCAAAATCATTTTATTACATTGTGCTAATGTTATTTCTAACAAAATGTGTTTCTCTCTGTAAAATCTTAGTAGTGCCCATTGTACAAAAGTATTTGTAAAGAAAGGCGTCATCTTAACTCATCCTCCCAGATGTGGGTGCAGAAGAAGTTCCCTATCTGTCCAAGTGGTACTGTAATGAGCAAATACCTAGTTTATGGCTGTCCCAAAAATATGTCACTGGTCCCCTTTATCTATATGGAACGATGAGCCATTAAATCATTAACATAAATTAAAGGGAACCTGTCAGGTCCAATATGCACCCAGAACCACAAGCAGTGCTGGATACATTGTGCTAATCCCTGCCTAACCGTCCCTGTATACACTAGCATAGATAAAGGGTTCTTTAGAAAAAGTATTTTTAAAGATCCTTTATGATATGCTAATGAGCGCAGGGACTAGTTGCAAGGAGGTTGCTCGCCCCCCTGTCTAGTTCGCCCTCTTAGCATGGGCACTCAATAGCACGTCTACAGGGGCCTGCTAACGTGCTATTGAGTGCCCATTGCCCAGCATCATCAGCAGTGACACGCGTACCTGTGTCCATTGTTCCTGCCAGAGACGCCGGGATTAGGCTCAGTGCGCATGATGAGAAGTGTCGGCACTTCCGGTCATGCGCACTATGAAGCCAGGTGTACACGTCCCGCCTTCAGTGAGGTCTAGTGCACATGACCCGGACTTCTGATCATGCAAACTGACTGTAAACCGGTGTTTGAGATGGTGACAACAGACACAGGTACGTGCGTCACCACCAATGACACTGGGTAATGGGCATTGACTAGCATGTTAATAAACCCCTGTGGGCATGCTAACATGCCAAAAAGGGCAGACTAGTCGGGGGAAATAACGCCCTTGCGACTAGTCCCTGCGCTTATTAGCATATAAAGGGTCTTTAGAAATACTTTTTCTAAGGATCTCTTTATGTGTGGTAGTAGATGCAGGGATAAGCAATATGCACCCAGAGGTGCTCGTGGTTCTGGGTGGATATTGCGCCTGACAGGTTCCCTTTAAGTTAATTTCTTGCATCTAGTGGATCGTAAGTAGCCCCAGAATTTTGCTTTTAAAAAGTAGTGTGCCCATTGATTTGCTGCTGCACAGATTGCACATGGTATATTCTTCTCTAACATCTAGTATCTTATCCTGTAGTACCTCAAAATAATTCGGTCTTCTCCCATTCTGCCCATAAACGAGGGTTCGATTGACACTCAAGTTACAGCCCCCTCCATTCGGGCTGACAAAACTGTATTGGAACAGATTATGTAATCATTTTGTCCCCGTACAGCATACATGTTGTTGGCAGCAATCCCTTGTCCACATGGCCCAATGTCCTGCTGACAATAATGTAATTTGGGAATCTGTCAGCAGGTTTTCCCTTTGTAATCTGACCGCACCATGAAGTAAGGACAAAGACCCCGATTCCAGTGATGTATCACCAAGGCTATGTGCGCATTAGGCGGTTTTTACCGTGTTTTTGAACGATTTTCGGGTGCGTTTTCACCAGCAAAGTCTGAGTTTTTATTTTTGCTGTCTGCACAGTGTTTTTTTTTTTTTTTTAGCTGCATTTTTGTGGTGCCCACAAAAACACTGTCAATTATTCCTGCGTTTTTTACTGCGTTTTTCACCCATTGAGTTCAATGAGATGTTCAAAAACGCAATGAAAAACGCATATTGCAAATATAGCTGCGTTTCTATGACTAAAAACACAGCTATAATCGCAAGGGGTGGGTAGTAAAGTGACCTGTACGGGAAGAGGATTCCTTCTGTTGGTAAGCACAGAAGTGTGAATCCTCCCGGTACTGCCACCGCTGCTTCCACCTCCCGCCCGGTGCCATGTACGGACGGGAGGTGGAAGCAGCTGTGAAATCAAAAGTGAACAGTAGAAAAAAAATATCATACTCACCTGTCTGCTGACTCCCGGGACACATCCGTTGGCTGCAGGACCTGCCGGTGATCAGCTGATGCGGTCACCTGATGCGGTCACCTGGCGGCATCAGCTGATAGTTTAAGGCGGCCGGGCGGTAAAAAGCCAGCCTCACCACTGGACTTATACTATCAGCTGATGCCGCCAGGTGACCGCATCAGCTGATTACTGCCGGCTCCTGCAGCGATCGGACAGAAGTCTGATTTTTCCTTTAATCTTTACTAGAAATTCATGGTGGCCATGTCTAATATTGGCGTGGAATTTTCGGGCTTAGGGCCAGTTGATAATACACAGCTATCCCTAACCCCATTATTACCCAGCGAACCACCCGGCATCAGGGCAGCTGGAAGAGTTGGATACAGCGCCAGAAGATGGCGCTTCTATGAAAGCAACATTTTCTGGTGCAGCTGCGGACTGCAATTTTCAGCGTGGGTGCCCAGAAAGCTTGGGCACCCTGAGCTGCGGATTCCAATCCCCATCTGCCTAGTTGTACCTGGCTGGACACAAAAATGGGGCGAAACACACGTCCCTTTTTTTTTTTTTATTAATAATAATAATAATAATAATATTAATAATAATAATAATATTATTTTCATGAAATTCATGAAATAATGAAAAAAAAGAGGGCATACATTAGTGGATGGAAGTGATTAAGGGATTTCACCAGCACAAAACTCCAGGCATCTTGTTCTTTAAAATAAAAACTTCTTTATTATCATTAAAAAGTCCATGCTATAATGGTTAAGCCCATGTCAGAGAGGACGCGTTTCGAACATCCAGTTCTTATTCAGTCTCTAAACCATCTAGTCACAGAACTGTTTAAAAAGGGCTGAACTCAAACATGTGATCAAATGCAAGGAGAGAGCAAGACAATTACAAAAACATTAACCCCTTAAGTTGTATCACTCCATATAATGCTTATAACACTTATATACATACATAGTATTTAAGCCAGATTAATATGCAAACATTAATTCATTTCTTTTATTTAGACCTTTAGGAAATCTTGTGCCCATTAAAAACATCCATTTTATTTCTCTCTGAAAAAGGATATCTTTCAAATTTCCACCTCTTCTAGGTAGTTTGATTTTTTCAATGGCATTAACTTTCATGCCTTTCAAATCACCTGCATGTGCGTCACGAAAATGTTGAGACGCTCCTGATAATTTTCTGGTGGTGGCATTATTCACATCATAGATGTGTTCAGATATCCTCTTTCTGAGAGAACGACAAGTGCTGCCTATATATTGTAACTGGCAAATAGTACACGATATTAAATAAACCACATGGTCTGAACTGCAGTTTATGAGTGACATTATTTTATACGTTTTTTTTATCAGTAAATGAAGAAAAATCCTTCACATTTAACATATAACCGCATAGTCCACACGATCTGTGGCCACATTTAAACGAACCTGTACTAGGTAACCAATTGCCGGTATTTTTTTCGTTAGTGGAACCGCACCTGTTCATGTGATCACTAGGTGATAACATGGATCCCAATGTAATGTTCCTTTTTGAAACAAACTTAACTCCATTTTTTAAGATTTGATATAATGTGTCATCTGTAGATAAAATGGGTAAATATTTTTTGATAATTTTAATTACATCATAATAGTTCTTACTGTATGTTGTTGAAAAAACAACTGACAATTCTTTCTGGGAACTGTCTTTGATTTTATTCATGTCCAAATATTGTGACCTACTCACTTTATTCGCCTTAGTTTTGGCTTTTTGGAGATTTTTCATTTTATAACCTCTTGCTAAAAACCTTTTTTCAATAATGTTGCATTCCACCTCAAAACCATTTTGGGTATTGCAATTGTTTTTTCAACAACATACAGTAGGAACTATTATGATGTAATTAAAATTATCAAAAAATATTTACCCATTTTATCTACAGATGACACATTATATCAAATCTTAAAAAATGGAGTTAAGTTTGTTTCAAAAAGGAACATTACATTGGGATCCATGTTATCACCTAGTGATCACATGAACAGGTGCGGTTCCACTAATGGAGAAAAAAATACCGGCAATTGGTTACCTAGTACAGGTTCGTTTAAATGTGGCCACAGGTCATGTGGACTATGCGGTTATATGTTAAATGTAAAAGATTTTTCCTCATTTACTGACAAAAAAACGTATAAAATAATGTCACTCATAAACTGCAGTTCAGACCATGTGGTTTATTTAATATCTTGTACTATTTGTAAGTTACAATATATAGGCAGCACTTGTCGTTCCCTCAGAAAGAGGATATCTGAACACATCTATGATGTGAATAATGCCACCACGAGAAAATTATCAGGAGCGTCTCAACATTTTCGTGACGCACATGCAGGTGATTTGAAAGGCATGAAAGTTAATGCCATTGAAAAAATCAAACTACCTAGAAGAGGTGGAAATTTGAAAGATATCCTTTTTCAGAGAGAAATAAAATGGATGTTTTTAATGGGCACAAGATTTCCTAAGGGTCTAAATAAAAGAAATGAATTGATGTTTGCATATTAATCTTGCTTAAATACTATGTATGTATATAAGTGTTATGGCATTATATGGAGTGAGCCAACGTAATGGGTTAATGTTTTTGTAATTGTCTTGCTCTCTCCTTGCATTTGATCATATGTTTGAGTTCAGCCCTTTTTAAACAGTTCTGTGACTAGATGGTTTAGAGACTGAATAAGAACTGGATGTTCGAAACGCGTCCTCTCTGACATGGGCTTAACCATTATAGCATGGACTTTTTAATGATAATAAAGAAGTTTTTATTTTAAAGAACAAGATGCCTGGAGTTTTGTGCTGGTGAAATCCCTTAATCACTTCCTATGCATATGGACTGGCTCTCCAAATCTCTTCTCCGTGCACAGCCCAGGATTACTGGCTTCCATTGCACAGGTGAGCTGGGCAAAAAACTTTTTTACTATTAGTGGATGGAGTATGCTGAGCCTTGTAGTTCTGCTCCCCCTGCCTCTCCTTCCAGCATACAGACCTGGATGGAGCATGCTGAGCCTTGAGTTCTGCAGCTGCTGTCTGCTCTCCTGCATACACTAGTGGAGAATGAATGAGAACAGATTGAAGCAGGAAATAAGATCAGATCTTTTTTTTTTTTCTTTTTTTCTTCACCAATCTTTAATGGCATTGTTCACTGATAAAAAAAAAACCTGCATAAAAAGGCAGTGAACAAAACCGCAGCCAAAAACTCACCAAATCACAGTAAAAATGCATGCGTTTTTGATGCGTCTTGCGTTTATGCATTTTTTTAGCGGCCAGAAGCGCTGCGTTTTTGATGTCACAAAGAAATGTTAGGTGCGCACATACCCTTAGTGTACTGGGTGATGCAGTTATGATTAAAGTCAGTTTTCTCTGTTGCAGATCTAGCGGAGCTCAGATCTTGCGCTGTGTATAACCCCGCCCACACCACAGCTTTCTGTGTACATTATATAGTGACACAGGTGCTATTCAGTGCTGGGGGTGAGGTTAGGCTACCCTGCATGTGCCATGTTGTCCTGTTATAATCTTCTCCTGTTGATAAAATGTTGAGTTGTATTGACAGAGCAAAACACAGCCCAGTACGTGACACATCACTGTAATTAGGGACTCTGCTACTAGATCATGCTGCTACCGGATTACATGACAAAAACCTGGTGATAGATTCCCTTTAATGACTTGCGTGAACAATTCAGTCAATGTTATTGCTCTTCAATTGGCTGGTCGGCTCTTTGTTTACACATTGGCCAATACGTTCCTTTATATTAGTTATGGTCTGTGTTTATTTTTATTACTTTAATTGATATTCTTATAGATCAATTATGTACACATCTTCAGAGAAGGATTAAATTGTACCAATATTTTCCCTTTTAGATTATCTGAAATTCACTCTATTTCCCATTTCTTGCCTGTTAATATAGACCTTCTCATTTACTGCCTGTTAATATAGTCAGCTTCCCGTTTCTGGCCTCTTAATATGGCCTGTTTCCCATTTCTGGCTACTAAATATGGCCTGTTTCATATTTCTGGCTACTAAATATGGCCCGTTTCTGACCACGAAATATGGCCCGTTTCTGACCACGAAATATGGCCTGTTTCCCATTTCTGGCCATGAAATATGGCCCGTTTCCCATTTCTGGCCACGAAATATGGCCAGTTTCCCGTTTCTGGCCACGAAATATGGCCAGTTTCCCGTTTCTGGCCACGAAATATGGCCAGTTTCCCGTTTCTGGCCACTAAATATGGCCAGTTTCCCGTTTCTGGCCACTAAATATGGACCGTTTCCCGTTTCTGGCCACTAAATATGGCCCGTTTCCTGTTTCTGGCCACTAAATATGGCCCATTGCCCGTTTCCTATTTCTGGCCACTAAATATGGACTGTTTCCCGTTTCTGGCCATTTAAATATGGCCCGTTGCCTATTTCTGGCCACTAAATATGGCTTGTTGCCCGTTTCCTATTTCTGGCCACTAAATATGGACTGTTTCCCGTTTCTGGCCATTTAAATATGGACTCTTTCCCATTTCTCATGTCTCAACTCATCATGAACCTCAGACTTTTTACAGGATTTTCAGCATAAACCACACCTGCACAAAGTTCTGTAAGAAACCTGAGACCCTTCGGTCGTCTATATCTTACAAGGTAGCCTTTCTTTTTTAGACGTTTTACTATCAGATAAATGTGGAATACAATACCTTATTGTTTAATTACTAAAAGAAATGACCAACGCATCCTCTCGATGAACATGTTTAGAACAAGGCATTTTTCTTCTTAAATACTGGACTGAATCTGGGATTTCTTTATGTAATTTAAGTGTCTAAAAGCTGGACGTAAAGAGTTTGTAATAAATCAATAGTCATTAGCTTGTGAAAACCTAAGAAAGTGTTATCTAATGGCTCTGCATCACTGGAAATTTCAAGTGTCCCTGGGGAATGAAGATTAGAAGCCAGAGTAACCAGCGGTGAGGCCGAGGCATGCACTGCAGTGGACGGAGGAATGCTGGGGGTGGGGGTTGGGGCATAGCATTAATGCATACATTATACAAGTGAATAATTCTTTTTTCATGCGATATTGTTAATGTGAATTAAGCCAACCATCTTAAAGGGAACCTGCCTGCGTGTTGTTTTTTATACCCCAAACCGATATCTTCTTTCTTAGTTCTTTAGTTGCTGTAATGTTAACTAATCTATACAACTTTGATTTAGGAATCCATGTTTCTGTATTTGAGAAATTGATCAGCAAATGAGTGATAAGTGGGGTGTGTATGGCTCTGCCCTTCCAGTTGTCCGGCCATTCTCCTGACTATTCCCATAAAGTAAGAATTCTGGGGAAACCTTTCCTAGAACTGTGTGTTGTGCTGCTCCTCTGTTATTCTGTTACTCCTCCTAGAAATGTATGAATAAATAGACAACTGGGCGTTACCATTCATCTATTCAAAGGGGAGTGTCCTGTACTGGCTTGTCCTGTCTGCTCTGATGGGACACATCAGTCAGACTGTATGAGGTCCAACCTGTAAACTGGTGACACTCTTGTCAACTTGTTCCTTTATTTGTAGGAGGAATATTTGAGGAATGGCACAATACAGTTAATGGTACTTTCAGAATTTATTTAAGAAGACATGGCGGTATGAGTGACAGGATCCCTATACTTCTTCCAGTCATGATTTACATTTTGGGTGTGGCAACATGGAGTGGGCCCTCTTCATACACACCGGGTACTGGCTGCTATTTATTAAGCTGCCACTTGTCTCTTACAGGAGCACATAAAGAAATTAACTGGGTGTGCACATACCCTTAGATGCTACTGTCCCTCGCTGACAATGGCATGTAGGTGGTATGATCCTGGAAGGTGAGGGTGTCTGTAAAGTAGACCATTGCCCCATATGCCTCGAAGATTGGTGGTGGGATGCTGATGGTATTGTCATGACAGCTGGGGACAGGGACCTGCTGATGGTCACCATCATCACCATGTTTTACCCAGGGCTGTGGAGTCGTGGAGTCGGAGCTCATTTTGGTGGAGTCGGGGTCAGTATAAAATGGACCGACTCCGATTCCTAAAATATATAATAAATTGGGGTCAGTAGTTCAATGCAGAATGTGCTGAACATTTTTTCATAGGAATTTGGGAAAGTTATGAAATGTCCTATAAATGGCTGTTCTATTCCTGATCTAAGGCTACATTCACACACAGCGTTTTTGCTGCGTTTTTTGACGATACATTTTTCAGCTGCAAAAGCAGATCAGCTTTTTAAAAAACCGCATCACCTGAAAGTTTTTTGAGCTCATAAATAACGTTTTCAATAGCAAAAACATATTAGAAAAACACCACAAACTGACATGCTCATTCTTTGTGAGGATCCGTTTTTGAGCCCACAAGCTACAATTAAACTGATGAATGAGAGTAAAGCCTTCTTTACATGTTTCGATTCTGCATACGATATCGTATGCGATCATAACCGCCCCCATCGTATGTGCGGCACGTTCAATTTTGTTGAATGTGCCGCACAAATGATTAACCCCCGTCACACGTACTTACCCGTCCATACGACCTCGATGTGGGAGGGACGTTCGGCGTCACATCGACGTCACGCGGCGGCCGGCCAATAGAAGCGGAGGGGCGGAGATGAGCGGGACATAAACATCCCGCCCACCTCCTTCCTTACGCATTGCCGGCAGGAGTCGCGGGACGCAGGTAAGCTGCAGTTCATCGTTCCCGGGGTGTCACACACTGCGATGTGTGCTACCCCGGGTACGATGAACAACCTGACGTTCAATTCATGAGGAATGAACGACGTGCGTGCGATGAACGTTTTACCGTTCATTCGCAATCGCACGTAGCTGTTACACACTACAATGTACCTTACGATGCCGGATGTGCGTCACTTACGACGTGGCCCTGCCGACACATCGTAAGATATATTGTAGTGTGTAAAGCGGGCTTAATGAACAACAGCTAGAAGTCAATTTAGGATTCAGTATGTTTGAGATGGAGCCACAGTGCTGTTCATGTAACTGAGGAACAAACAGATATTGCAACAGAAGAACAGCAAAATGAAGAATTAGATAATCTTGTTGAAGCTGCTTCAAAACACTTTCATATTCATCACATGCGCTGTGTTGTGCACACACTGCAGCTGGAAATAAGAGAGAGTCTGCAAGAAGGACATGCTGGAAATCTGATAGAAAAAGTGAGGAAGTTGGTTATTGCCGCCAGAACCCCTAAAATTGATTCCATCTTGAAGAGACGTGCTGGGAAAGGGGCAATTGACGATCAAACCACTCGGTGGGGCAGCGCTTATTTAATGATTAAGCGATTGCTTGAACTAAAACCATTTCTTATAGATATGGCAAACCCTCAGGTAACCCTAAGGCTGTGTGCGCATGTTGCGTCGTGTCCCTGCAGAAATTTCTACAGGGATTTGACAGCACATGTGCGTGTCAAATCGCTGCAGAAACACTGCATAATGAATGCAGTGTTTCTGCAGAAAAAAAGTTGATTTCATGTGATCTGGATGCAGCTTCTCTCATAGACAGAGCAGGACCTGCATCCAAAGCGCATGGAATAATTGGTGTTGGTTTTTAGAACGCAGCAATTTGAAACAAAATTTTGGCATCCAAATCGCTGGGCTCTCAAACGCAACATGCGCATGTCTCATGCACAATCTTTATAGATTATGCAGGGGACGCAGGTCGCATGCTTTTAAGCTGCGTTGCAATACGCAGCGTAAATGCATGAAATTCGGCAACGTGCACATGAGCCCTAAATGAAGCTCAATGGACACAAGTGGCTGAATTGAAGGAATTACTTAATCACCCATTCACCGTGACTAAAAAATTACAAGCTGAGGATTTAATTCCTGGCATTTTCATAAGGGAGTGGAAGAACTTGCTATTTTGTCTGTCCCAAAGTGGGGGTTTAATCGCAGATTGCATTTTCAATGAAACGGAGAGAGACACAGCTATTGGAAAATAAAATTCTTCTGGCAGATGTTTATGTGGACCCAAGTCATCGTATACTGCTTGATGATCAACAGCTTACTAAAGGAAAAGAAGCTCTGACTGAGGTAGCAGTTAGGATGAGCGGCTACAGGACTGCCAGGCGGAAGAGGACTTGGGTCCTGACAGTGCTACTGCTGCCATATCTTCATCCTCATCAGATGAGGAGTTTAACTTTGACAAGTATTTAGATGACATGGAGCAGGCAAAGTGTTGCCGCAAGGAAAAAGATTTCACTCCGTCTCCTATAGCATCAGATTGACCATATTTCAGCAAAATTTTGCTCTCAAAGAAATAGAAAAATTCAACCGTTCATCAAAACTAACTGTGCATGAGGCAATTCCTTTATACTCGGAAATTGTTAGAGATGTTGCCCATGTGATTACAGCTTTGCCTCCAACACAAGTTACTATAGAGAGGTTGTTCCCTAGCCTTAAAATTGTTAGGTCAGATTTGAAGTCCTCTGCGAAGGAGGATCTGATAGAATTGCCTCCATCTCTTACAACAAATTCATAGAATGCACAAATGTTATTTAGTATGTTTTTGTTGAAAACTGTTTTTTGCCACTTACATAGTGTATTACAAAGTGAGATATATTTTATATATATATATATATATATATATATATATATATATATATAGATATATATATATATATATATATACAGTTAGGTCCAGAAATATTTGGACAGTGACACAATTTTCGCGAGTTGGGCTCTGCATGCCACCACATTGGATTTGAAATGAAACCTCTACAACAGAATTCAAGTGCAGATTCTAACGTTTAATTTGAAGGTTTGAACAAAAATATCTGATAGAAATTGTAGGAATTGTACACATTTCTTTACAAACACTCCACATTTTAGGAGGTCAAAAGTAATTGGACAAATAAACCAAACCCAAACAAAATATTTTTATTTTCAATATTTTGTTGCAAATCCTTTGGAGGCAATCACTGCCTTAAGTCTGGAACCCATGGACATCACCAAACGCTGGGTTTCCTCCTTCTTAATGCTTTGCCAGGCCTTTACAGCTGCAGCCTTCAGGTCTTGCTTGTTTGTGGGTCTTTCCGTCTTAAGTCTGGATTTGAGCAAGTGAAGTGCATGCTCAATTGGGTTAAGATCTGGTGATTGACTTGGCCATTGCAGAATGTTCCACTTTTTTGCACTCATGAACTCCTGGGTAGCTTTGGCTGTATGCTTGGGGTCATTGTCCATCTGTACTATGAAGCGCCGTCCGATCAACTTTGCGGCATTTGGCTGAATCTGGGCTGAAAGTATATCCCGGTACACTTCAGAATTCATCCGGCTACTCTTGCCTGCTGTTATGTCATCAATAAACAGAAGTGACCCAGTGCCATTGAAAGCCATGCATGCCCATGCCATCACGTTGCCTCCACCATGTTTTACAGAGGATGTGGTGTGCCTTGGATCATGTGCCGTTCCCTTTCTTCTCCAAACTTTTTTCTTCCCATCAGTCTGGTACAGGTTGATCTTTGTCTCATCTGTCCATAGAATACTTTTCCAGAACTGAGCTGGCTTCATGAGGTGTTTTTCAGCAAATTTAACTCTGGCCTGTCTATTTTTGGAATTGATGAATGGTTTACATCTAGATGTGAACCCTTTGTATTTACTTTCATGGAGTCTTCTCTTTACTGTTGACTTAGAGACAGATACACCTACTTCACTGAGAGTGTTCTGGACTTCAGTTGATGTTGTGAACGGGTTCTTCTTCACCAAAGAAAGTATGCGGCGATCATCCACCACTGTTGTCATCCGTGGACGCCCAGGCCTTTTTGAGTTCCCAAGCTCACCAGTCAATTCCTTTTTTCTCAGAATGTACCCGACTGTTGATTTTGCTACTCCAAGCATGTCTGCTATCTCTCTGATGGATTTTTTCTTTTTTTTCAGCCTCAGGATGTTCTGCTTCACCTCAATTGAGAGTTCCTTAGACCGCATGTTGTCTGGTCACAGCAACAGCTTCCAAATGCAAAACAACACACCTGTAATCAACCCCAGACCTTTTAACTACTTCATTGATTAAAGGTTAACGAGGGAGATGCCTTCAGAGTTAATTGCAGCCCTTAGAGTCCCTTGTCCAATTACTTTTGGTCCCTTGAAAAAGAGGAGGCTATGCATTACAGAGCTATGATTCCTAAACCCTTTCTCCGATTTGGATGTGAAAACTCTCATATTGCAGCTGGGAGTGTGCACTTTCAGCCCATATTATATATATAATTGTATTTCTAAACATGTTTTTGTAAACAGCTAAAATAACAAAACTTGTGTCACTGTCCAAATATTTCTGGACCTAACTGTATATGTATATATATATATATATATATATATATATATATATATATAGTGTATTACATATTTTACAATTTACTCCAGTTTTTGTGTTCTAAAGTTGTATTCCAATAAATTTTATTTATTTATATTATCTAAATATCTTGATTATTTTATCATAAAATGATTAATTGTCTGATCACATTGTATTACAATAAATGTTTCACTTAAATATAAATGTGGGAGTCTGAGTCGGTGCAAGGGAAATTGAGGAGTCTGAGTCGCAGGTTTGACTTACGGACTCCACAGCCCTAGTTTTACCTAGTACTTCATAGATGATCAATAATTGTAAGTGTACTAAGCACCTGACCATGGTAGAGCTCGCTCATCACTATTAATGCCAAATCCATCCTATCAGAATATAAAATTATTTAACCTATATAATAAATGATATAAAAGAAATTTCACCACAGTTGGAATTTTTCGGAGGGGACGTTTTTCTCCTTTGTTTTCCAGGTTGTCATAACCATGAGAACCTGTGTGTGGCCAGGCATTACCTTTCCCATAGAGTTGGTTGTAGAAGTGCTTGGAAATACAGTAGCAGATGTAAATTTGTTATCCTTTAAGTCTGTATATAGTCTGAAAGTAGTTATTCTACATTGCCATGTTCCTAGGCCTTGATATGTAAAGTATCACGTTGCACATGGAGTCCAAACTGTGGACGGAATGGTAAAAAGAAGAAGCAAAGCGGAATGATACACAGGGTTGTTGGAAAAGATTCCATATAAATTGTAATCTATTCATCAAAATCCCTTCTATTTCTATGTATGGGAGTGCAGTGGGTGGTCCTACTCTGTGATTGACAGCTATTTCTCATGCACAGTCGTACAGGGAGGACTGTCAATCACAAAGTAGCCACACCCACTAGACTCATGCATGCAAACTGCAGGGATTTCAGTGAATAAAATACATTTTTTTTTTTTGTGCGAATAGTTTCAGTAAACCTTGTATATCAATCCTATCATCTCCGATCCGATATTATTTTCAATGTGACAGGTTCCCTTTAAAGGCGTGCAGCAAATACACTTTGTTGTATCTAGTAATTTGTATTTCCTTCCAGTTTCCGCTGTCTAGTTCTACATAAAATGATTGGATGTTTCTGGACAATATGAGACTTTCTTATCTATCCCTTAAAGGAGTTTTATAAAAAGGATGTTTTTTTTCTGCTATTTGAGCACGCTGTGATCTTTAATACTACATTTTCCGACAAGTATTTAGAATTGTGTGAATTCTGAATGAACGTTTTGCAAGTGCTCTGTGGGTGGGAAAAGTCCATGTGTTTTCATTGTTTAACACCTGCTACGAAGCGTCATTTGCTATCTGCTCCCACTCGTTCTCTGAGTGGAGCTTTATCCCTGCTAGCCAGAATGTAAGCTTTCTGTCAGAGTCATTTCAGCTTATATATACTGAGATTGACCATTTCCTCCCAACAGTATGGTGCTATCTAAACTCAGGTTATATTTCCTGGATTACGCTAGCTGGACTGTTGCAGTTTTTGTGGTGGTATACATAATTTATCATCCCCAAAATTTGAAACAGAAATGTGAAGAATTACCGTTTTTAGAGGAGGAAAATAGGAAAATAAAATTTTAAGCAAAAAATGGGAGTCATGACACACTGTTATGGGGCGAGGATCTGCTGCTGACACTGTTATGGGAGTAATGTCTCCAAATTCTCTACTGAGGTACTTCATCCTGGTAATGATCCTCCTGCCTTGTATATACAGTATATGTCCCTCATCCTGCTATATATCCCCATCCTGCTCGTATACCCCCCACCCTGCTCGTATACCCCCCACCCTGCTCGTATGCCCCCACCCTGCTCGTATGCCCCCACCCTGCTCGTATGCCCCCACCCTGCTCGTATGCCCCCACCCTGCTCGTATGCCCCCACCCTGCTCGTATGCCCCCACCCTGCTCGTATGCCCCCACCCTGCTCGTATGCCCCCACCCTGCTCGTATGCCCCCACCCTGCTCGTATGCCCCCACCCTGCTCGTATGCCCCCACCCTGCTCGTATGCCCCCACCCTGCTCGTATGCCCCCACCCTGCTCGTCTGCCCCCACCCTGCTCGTCTGCCCCCACCCTGCTCGTATGCCCCCACCCTGCTCGTATGCCCCCACCCTGCTCGTATGCCCCCACCCTGCTCGTATGCCCCCACCCTGCTCGTATACCCCCCACCCTGCTCGTATACCCCCCACCCTGCTCGTATACCCCCACTCTGCTCGTATACCCCCACCCTGCTCATAATATACCCCCATCCATAAACGTTCATACTCACCTTACCTCACTCCCTGCAGCATCGCTCCTCCTGTCTGTGTCAGCGGCAGCCCCGCTGAGTGGAACCGTCCCCATTCCCCTGCAGCATTGTGATCTCCTCCTGTGCCACCGGCGGCTGCGTGTGGACACGTGCGCACTGCTAGTCTCCACTCAGTGGCCGCCGCTGGCACAGGAGGACATCGCAATGCTGCAGGAGAATAGGGACGGCTCCACTCAGCGGCGCTGCCGCTGACACAGACTGGAGGAGAAGCGATGCTGCAGGAAAATGGGGACGACTCCACTCAGTGGCTGCCGGCAGCCAGGAGGACATCACGGTGCTGCAGGGGAACGGTGACAGGTGAATATACTGAGTCACTGCACCCCGCGCTGATGATGATATGCGGGGGGCAGTGAATACAGCCGCACATGATCACTCCAGGCTGTAGTTGCCAGGGGTGAGCATGCAGGCAGGCTGTTTATCCCTCGCCCATCATCCCGCCTACCTGTCTGCTCCTGCTTCAGCGCTGAGAGAAGGGCGGGAGGAAGGCGGGCATATTTAATGAGCGGGTCAACGTGGTCACGGCAGGCGCTGCTGCAGCCTGTTCGTGCCCCCGATGACCCGCTCCACCACAGCACCCTCATTCCCGGCCCTATATTCAGACCATAAGACGCACCCCCCACTTTCCCCCAAAATTTGGGAGAAAAAAAGTGCGTCTTATGGTCCGAAAAATACGGTATTGCTCATTTGTCACACTGGATCTGTGTTTTTAATATTAAAGCGGCTTTCCACTACTACAATGAGCACTTTCATTTGTCCTAACTCTTCCTAACTAACACTTTCCTAATATACTTCTGCTACCTACCCTGATCTCTGCGGCTCGTATATTCCTATGCTGATGTTTTTAGCTTTGACCCTTCCATCTGCAAACTGGAATCGGAACAACTGAGAAGGGCAATCCCAGTTCAAACTTCACTCTCCTCTCAGCCCGGTTTACAGCGCGGTGCTATTGAGTGACAAGCTCTGCGATGTGATATACTATTTAATGATCTGCACATTGCAGAGCTTGTCACTCGATAGCACCGCACTGTAAACCGGGCTGAGAGGAGGGTGAAGTATGATCTGGGCATGTGTGAAGATGATGATGGCCGAAAGAGGAGGCACCGGTATTAAAGAACGGAGACACCCATCTGACCAGTCTGCACTGCACCGCCCCTTAGGTGAGTATTATAAAGTGATTTTTACGTTCTCATACACAGCGGCCTGGGGTCTTATATACAACATGTTAGAATACTGTATATAACAGCCCACCGGTGGTGGACGCAGGTTATAGGGGCCAAATCTGGTGAGAGGTTCCCTTTAAAACTGTTTTTGGGAAAATTTATTTTAGTTTTTTAAAGTTATTTATTTTAAGAGTCTATCAGCCCATGCTGACCATATAAACTGATCAGATATACCTATAGAATATATTGCCTCTATAAAAATACACCTGTAATATTTTCAGTTGCTTCCTCTCTTCTGCGTAAACTGAAATGTAATCAAACGTGCTAATTAGGATGCTTTGTTCACCCGTAAGTAACCAAGTTCACCATAGTGCACCTTTTGAAGTAACATAAAGGCTGCAAAATGTCAAAGTGGACGCTTGTAGCCTTAACCAACATTCAGTTCTGACATAAGGGAATGGAATCTGATCAAATATTGGGCAAGCACGACCGAATCTCCTATGTGCCCATCTAAACCATGGGGACTCAAACCTTGGGTCTATTTGACGGAAGGTTAATCTCCAGGTAAATTGTGTTCTAAGGCTATGTGCGCACACAGCGTTTTTTAGACGCTGTGTTTTTGTGCATTTTTGGGCGCAAAAAACGCACCGGTAAAAACGCATGCATTTTTATCGCATTTCGGTGCGTTTTTGGCTGCGTTTTACTGCATTTTTCCAATCCATTGCATGGGTGAAAAACGCAGCTAGATGCAGGAAAGAATTGACAGGTCACATTTTTTTTTTTTTAAGCTCAAAAACGCAGTTAAAAAAAAGTTGTGTGCTGACAGCAAAAATGAAAACTCATAGACTTTGCTGGGGAAGGAGAGTCATTTAGTTTTGAGCCCAAAAATGCACCCGAAAAATGCGCAAAAACGCTCAGTGTGCAGATAGCCTAACCCTGTTGCACTGAAAGCTCTTTCACCGGGGGCAATTAATTTAATTCCTCCCAGTAGCCTCTGCCTCGCAGTCATAGAGGCGCGACTTCAGTCACTGCTCAGTACATAGTGAGCGGCAGCTGTAACCGCAACCCCCGTCCCGGACTGATAGCTGGCTCTGTACTGATGCAGTGCTAAGCCGGCTGCCATTCCATCAGTGTTGGGGTGTTCAGTGTAGGAGGAGAAAAAGGGGTTAAACCCGCGCAATCCGCCAAATAAGATGTAGAGATGTTGATAGTTTAATCACTCTTTTATTCCATAGGTCTACGCGTTTCAAGGTGCAGGGACCTCTTCCTCAGGACCAGAAAATCGGTTGATTTCTGGTCCTGAGGAAGAGGTCCCTGCACCTTGAAACGCGTAGACCTATGGAATAAAAGAGTGATTAAACTATCAACATCTCTACATCTTATTTGGCGGATTGCGCGGTTTTAACCCCTTTTTCTCCTCCTACACTGAAGACTTCTGCACGTGGGGCTGCGGCAGCCGCCATTATCCTATGCTATCTACGGTGGTTGTGACCCTTCACAACCATTTTTGGTGAGTGTATTTATCTATATACTAACCTGTACTTATCTGGTAAAACCCTATCAGCGCTTCTGTTTTTTAGCACTATTATCAGTGTTGGAGTGGAAACATCACACAACTTAGGCATGGAATAAATCTCTTTCAAAGTCTTAGGCGGGCTTTGCACGTTGCGACATCGCAAGCTGATGCTGCGATGTCGCACGCGATAGTCCCCGCCCCCGTCGCAGGTACGATATCTTGCGATAGCTGGCGTAGCGAAAATAATCGCTACGCCAGCTTCACATGCACTCACCTGCCCTGCGACCGTCGCTCTCCTTCCTAAGGGGGCGGGTCGTGCGGCGTCATAGCGACGTCACACGGCAGGCGGCCAATAGCGGTGGAGGGGCGGAGATGAGCAGTATGTAAACATCCCGCCCACCTCCTTCCTTCCGTAGAGCCGCCGGCGGCAGGTAAGGTGAAGTTCCTCGCTCCTGCAGCGTAACACACAGCGATGTGTGCTGCCGCAGGAACGAGGAACAGCATCGTACCTGTCGCGGCAGCATAATTATGGAAATGTCGGAGCCTGCAACGATGATACGATAACGACGCTTTTGCGCTTGTTAATCATATCGTCTTGAATTTACACACAACGAATTCGAAAGTGACGCCGGATGTGCATCACTTTCGATTTGACCCCACCGACATCGCACGTGTGATGTTGCAACGTGCAAAGCCGCCCTTAGGCTAGGTTCACACTTCCGTTAAAATGTATTAGTCACAATCCGCGGCTCTGGTAAACAACGCTATCCGTTTAGCGGATTCCGTTGTGTCCCATAGACTTGTATTAGTGACGGATTGAAACAGATGACCTTGCGTTGCATCCGCTGCTTCGCGGTCAGTCATTTTTGGACTGACCGTTGGGCGGGGAGCAACGCAGAATGTAACGTTTTTCTGGCCGTCAAAATTTATGCACCGCGCAGGAATCCACCGCAGTCCGTCACGCTTGTAATGTATGTCTATGGTGCTGGATTCCGTCGTAATCCGTCTTTCGACAGAATCCAGCGCTGGATTCCGTCATGCTCTACTGAGCATGCCCAGCAGCTTTGGCACACCCACTGGGCTGTCCCAAACACTAACGGATAGTGACTGATCCGTCAAAAAATGGACGCATAGCGGATGTAACGGACACGACGGATGAGTTTTTTCACAGGATTCCTGTGAAAGGAATCCTGTGAAAAACACATCCGTTGCATCAGTTGACAACTTAAAAACAACTGATCTGTTGCTGACGGACCTGACGGATTTAAAACAACGGAAGTGTGAACCTAGCCTTATTGAAGGATTTTTTTGCTACATACTGTGTGTATGTATGTGTGTATATGCATAAAATATATATAGCATATAATTTGCAACCAGTTTCAAAGCAATAATGGAAAATCTAGTAGATAATCCAGCATAAGAGATTGAGGGAGTATAGAGAGAAAGAATGTCAGATTATTTCAAACAATAAATTTGAAATTCTAAATGGGATCTATAAGTAGATATAACACAGGATAGCCAGTGTTTCCATGTTAGTGCATATCCCAGACAAATGCTTGTTGTTTTGCCATTAGTTTCTCCTTGCGTTGGAGGTAATAGCTGCACGTTTTTATGCTCAGATGGTTGATTGTACAATGTCACCAGCACGTACCCGCTGTACATCGTAGGTGTACCCTGGTAACCCCTCACTAATTATAAGAATGTACATGTTATATAAGCTTTTTTTTTTCTTCAGTTTTTGTTTTATTCAGATTATTTCTCTGCAGTCGACAGTTGTTCTTCATCAATAAAACGCTGTAATTAATTCTGCGCATGTAACACTGTTAGGGAATTATTTCTATGATGTTCATTATGTTCTTTGACATGGAAATTGCATATTTGATGTTTTTGGCTGGAAAAGGTCTATAAGTATTCTGACCAATATTATATGATCATTATTAAATACTGCTTCCTTCAGAGCACAATCACGTTTAATAAGGTTCTGGTATAGGAATTTTATTTAAATCCTTTCCTGGGCTTGTTGATTCGAGGTCCATACATCCTTTTCACATTGTATAGACCCAGCCGCAGGGTTAGGCGGGCTTTGCAGGGTTAG
Organism: Anomaloglossus baeobatrachus; assembly: GCF_048569485.1. Classification (NCBI taxonomy): domain Eukaryota; kingdom Metazoa; phylum Chordata; class Amphibia; order Anura; family Aromobatidae; genus Anomaloglossus; species Anomaloglossus baeobatrachus. The sequence goes on from NC_134355.1 coordinate 485,557,469, forward strand.
GCGGGCTTTGCACGCTGCGACATCGGTAACAATATGTTACCGATGCTGCAGCGATAGTCCTGCCCCCGTCGCACGTGCAATATCTAGTGAAAGCTGCCGTAGCGATTATTATCGCTACGGCAGCTTCACACGCACATACCTGCCGTGCGACGTCCCTCTGGCCGGCGACCCGCCTCCTTCCTAAGGGGGCGGGTCGTGCGGCGTCACAGCGACGTCACACGGCAGGCGGCCAATAGGAGCGGAGGGGCGGAGATGAGCAGGATGTAAACATCCCGCCCACCTCCGTCCTTCTCATTGCAGCCGGCGGCAGGTAGGAGATGTTCCTCGCTCCTGCGGCTTTATACACAGCGATGTGTGCTGCCGCAGGAGCGAGGAACAACATCGCACCTGTCGCTGCACCGGCATTATGGAAATGTCGGAGGCTGCAGCGATGATACGATAACGACGCTTTTGCGCTCGTTCATCGTATCATCTAGGATTTACACACTACGACATCGCAAGTAACGCCGGATGTGCGTCACTTTCGATTTGACCCCACCGACATCGCACCTTGCGATGTCGTAGTGTGCAAAGCCGCCCTTAGTGCTTTGTGGCACGTACAATGGATGAGAACTGATTGCCAGAGAAATGGCAATAGACTCTTAGGAGTATTCTCAGATTTGAAAGTTATCCCCTTTTCATGGAATAGTAAATAACTTTGCAATTTCTGGGGTTTCCACCGATCCTGAGAACCAGGGAATATGAAGATCCCGGGCTGTACAGAGTGGTGGGGGATCATGTGCTCTGCTGCGCCATAAATTCTTAAGGAGATCACTGGAGATTGCCGAGCACAGCACTCGGCTGATCTTCGGCGCTCCCATTAGAATGACGAGCCCTTCGTCTGCTGAAAGTTGACCCCAGCAGTCGGACCCCCAGTGATCGGGACGTTCGTTATTCACTATCCCATGGATACAGGAGAACTTCCAAACTTGAGAATTCTCCTTTTAAATCCAGTTACATGGTGCACCGAGAAATGACAGTCAACGTATTTGCCGATCGCCCAATGTCTAAAAGCCCATTTACAAACTCTGACCTGGCTTCACATGCCCTCAGAAATAGACAATTCAGTGCACATAGGCTGCCATTGTTCAAGGCAAGGCAGCGCAGGGTCTGTTATACGCAGGATCACTGGCGGACCCAGACAGAAAAGGGCCCTTTAACAAGAGCATTATATGGGATGTTTGCAGCCTAATAGCTCATTATAATGCACAATTCCCCTGCTTTGGAGGTAGAAATGGACCCCCTTACCTTGTGGACCCCTTTGCAGCCGCACATGTTGCACTAATGTTCTGTCGGCCCCTGCACAGGCTTATGTGCTGATGAGAATGAGAACTTTTGCGCCAACCCAAAAAATCATTGCACCTGACGAACAAACAAGATAAATGTACATTAAGGGTCTGTGCACCCTGGGTAGATGTGTTTCTTAAAGGGAACCAAACATCAGGATTTCGGTATATAAGGTGCAGCCAGTGCAGTACTGGCACTATCAGGCACAGGCTGTACATACCATTAGTGGGCAGCTCGGATGTTTAGGCTGTGAAATCTAACTTTATGAAGTTTGAAAATTCATCCACTTTTTGACAAATGTGTGCACTTCTCCAGATAATATCCGGGCAGGTTATGCACAAGATTCCCGCCCCCCGCCGTCTGTTCCTCCCTCTCTCTGGCTGTATGCAAATTTCTTTCTTCAGTTGCACGGCGTCAGAGTTGGCACCTGCGCATAGCGCTTATCTCCGGCGCCATGTTTTTGAAGCCCGCATTACCCAGTTTTGTGTCTGAGAGGGGGGCGCATGCTCCCTCGCTTCTTCAGATCTCGTTGTGACCGCAGGAGCACGCGATCTTACCGATTAGCTGCAGCAGACGATATTGTAGCAGACGTCTGCTGCAGCTAATCGGTAAGATCAGCTGTTCTCCAGTCCTGTTGTGACACCGCGCGCTCCCGCGGTCACAACGAGATCTGAAGAAGCGAGGGCGCATGCGCCCCCCTCTCAGACACAAAACTGGGTAATGCGAGCTTCAAAAACATGGCGCCGGAGATAAGCGCTATGCGCAGGCGCCAACTCCGACGCCGTGTAACTGAAGAGATAAGTTTGCATACAGCCAGAGAGAGGGAGGAACAGGGCTTTACACTATATACCAAAATCCTGATGTTTGGTTCCCTTTAAGCAAAATCCGCACCCTCTGGCAGAATTCCTCACCTGCGTCAAAAAAATGCACCCAAAATCCGCATGCGGTTTTGCCATGGTTTTGTCCCTGCGATTTTTAACCATTATAATTGGCAAAACCGCAGTACCTACGGAAAAGAAGTGACATGCTACTTCTTTTTGCTGCAGAAATTCTGCAGCAAAACCTGTAGGGAAAAAAACCGTAGTGTGCGCACAGGGCCTAAGGAAAGCTTTATCCTACTCACCATAGCATTTTTTTCCATCCCAAGCCAAAGCAAATTCTAGTATAACTTGTGCAAGGGGAAAAAATGGAATTGTACAAAATGTAGCTGCCAGTATGGTTGGACTGTATGCCCTTATGCTGGGTGTGTCAAATGTAGATTATAACAAGTTCAGATATTATCTTTCTAGGTTTTTTTTTTTAATAACTTTTTTTTTATCTATTTTTAACTATAATTAAGCATTGAAATGAATATGTAATACGGATTCTCTAACTACAATAGGAAGCGTTTTTCTTTAGACTATGACACTGTGGACTATTTATCGTATATTTTATTTTCAGTGGCTCATACTTTGTACAATTTGGGAAATTTTAAAGGCCAAAGTGATGATATCAAGAGACTGAGAGTTTCATATATTTTTGTTAAGACTTGTCTGTTCTTCTGATGAGGATGCATTTGTGTTACCCATTTCGAAAAAAAATCATCTCTGAAACGTATTTCCCTAGAGATGTGAATTGTGCCGTTCCTGTAATATTCTTTATGAATAAATTGCCAGCTAGGTGCTACTATTACATAGTTGTAAGAAAAGGCGTGGATCACACATCCAAAACTCATACATTGATCTATTGCGGCTATGCAAAAAATTACTAAAAATGAACAGAAGCTTCTTAGCTTAACATTGGGATCAGACTGTATGAAGCCCACTACCACGTCATGGCGAGCCTCTATGGGTCCCTGACCTAAAAGGTGCACGGCCAATGAATCATCAAATTGCCTGTGCCAATAATGGAAACGCTATCAACTAATTTTAACCCCTTCATGAACCACACACTGAACGAAAATATAAACTCAAAACATGTTCTTGCTCCCATTTTCATGAGCTGAACTCAAGATCTAAAGGGGGCTTTACACGCTACGATATCGTTAATGTTTTATCGTCGGGGTCACGTCGTTAGTGACGCACATCCGGCGTCATTAACGGTATTGCAGCGTGTGATACTTACCAGAGACCTTAAACATCCTCCAAAGTGGTGAAAATTGTTCACCATGGAGAGGTCGTCCTAAAACCAAAAATTGTTAATGGTTGTTTATAGATGTTCCTCATTCCTGCGGCAGCACACATCGCTGTGTGTGACACCGCAGGAGCGAGGAACCTCACCTTACCTGCGTCCCGCCCACAATGAGGAAGGAAGGAGGTGGGCGGGATGTTCGTCCCGCTTATCTCCGCCCCTCCGCTTTGATTGGCCGTCGTCGTTGGTGACGCCGAACGCACCACCCCCTTGAGGGAGGGATTGTTCGGCAGTCACAGCGACGACCCCAACCAGGTAAGTGCGTGTGACTCTGCCATAGTGATAATGTTCGCTGCGGCAGCGATCACACGATATCGCATGCACGACGGGGGCGGGTGCTTTTGCGTTTGCGTACGATATCACTAGCAATTGCTAGAAATATCGTAGCGTGTAAAGCCCGCTTTAGACTAGAGTTGAGGGAGTACCTAACTATTCGTACTCGCTTTTCTCATAACAAGTACTGTCTAATACTCTCGTCTTCATTCCGAAAATCATGTGCAATACAAGTCAATGGGGAATACTCGCAATGTAACGAGTAACCCGAATGCCATACTATTCATGCGAGTAGCGAATAGTGCGGAATTCAGGTTACTAGTTGCATTGCAAGTTTTCCCCATTGACTTGCATTGCATGTGCTATTCGGAACGACTACGAGAGTATTAGACAGTACTCTCAGATGGGGGAGCAAAAAGCTGGTGACAGATTCCCTTTTAGAGTAAGGACACACTGTGAGTTAAATGGTCCAAGTGGAATGCGATAAAAAAATTGCATTCCACTTAGACCCATGTTACGGGGCTGTTCCCAGCTGCGATTTATTTATTTTCCTTAGCCCTAATCAGACCAAGAAAACAATCACAACATGCTACTGGTGTAATTCCATACGTATTCACTCGCACCCATACAAGTCTGTGTGCGCGTGAAACATCACATTGCACTTGGATAACACCAGAGTGCAGTGCGATATACGCATCAGCTGACAATGGAGGAGGTAGGTAGATTAGTCCGTCCCCCTCCTCCGCAGCTGCGCTTCGGTCACAGCATCACAGTATAATGACACTCGGATTACACTTGCAGCACAGTGGGAGTTGGGGGTCAAGCATAACGCATCTGATGCTCTCCCATCACATGTCATACACTCGTGTGGCCCCAGCATAATAGGCTTCCTGCGATCACTTTATCAGTAGTCGCCTCGTTATCATCACAGGCAGGAATGCAATGAAGGTCACCTATATATAGAGAACACAGATCACTCCATTCTATTGCTTCCTTGTGACTCGTGTAAACCTTATCTCAAATTGTTAATGTTATCTTAAATAAGATGTCCACCCCCAAAATTCTAAAATAAAAACTAATTCTATAAAAAACACTATATGGGCTTACTTGGTAGACAAATGTGATCCATTCTCGGAGGCCAAGTCACTGGAGGTGAAATCCTATTATGGTATGTATACAGGTATGTACTTTGTTGCCTATGAGGACAATTGCTGTGATTCATGTAGGGCTGCTCCATTAATACAGGTTCGGGAGCACAGATGGTTACATAACACAAGCATGCTACCCAAATTTCCTTTAATCGTGTCTCTGTAGTAATTGCAGAGCTGTCTTCATGTCACAGCTGGCATTTAAAGCTCCCGTGAATGTTTCTTCAGTAGATATTGCTGGAAAGCATTAGGAAATACAAGACTCTGATGGAGGAAGTGGAGAAATGTAATTAGCAATTGGCGGAAGCTGCTAAATATTTCACGCTCCCCCTAGCTATTCTGTTCTACATTCCCTGAGCAGTGAAGACCCCTGCCTTCCGTTGTCACACTGTCACAAGTGAAGGGTTTTAATTGAGAGAGTAATTATAAAAAAAAGAGTTTATTTTACAAATGAAGCTCACTGCTAACGCTTTTAACATTGACCTGCGATTGTTGATGTACGATGCGATCCACAAAAGACCGAATCAGTCTGTATAGAAGCCATCTGAGCATGCTCTAGTCCAGTAAAAGGCGTTGTCACCGCTCGTCTCCCTCCTCCACTCCATACATCACCTCTTGTGAGGCAGGCCGTGGTAGTTATGTTGTATAGTTGGTTACCTGTCATTGTTATCATGTCTGTGATGATAATGTGACTGCTGAAAAGTCATCTGTACAAAACAGGAAGTTTGAAAATTTTAATTTTTTTTTTGTCTTTTTAATATAATATGTAACAATAAAGCATTATTACAACTAAAAACAAATGCATAAAAAAAAACCCTAATTTATATGATAGACAATGTTTGCTGATCTCTTTTTAGGGTCATTTAGTTAAAATAACTTTTTTTTTTCTTCTCACTTAGAAAAATAGGATGAACTGATGTCATGGTCAGAAGGATGCATGGCCGTAGCATATATTGTACGTCTAAGGTTTTTGTTGGTAGTAAGATGTCACATTTAAGGGCTTGCACACACGAGCATATAACAAGGACGAGGGTTATCCGATGTTTAATAAAATAGCCCTCGGACCAATGTTATCCTATGGGCCAATGCAAATGAGCATGTTGCGATTGGTAGCATATATCAGATTAAGCTCACCCATTTAAGTCTATGGGTGAATGTGAAACATTGGACTGTACTTGGATGTAATGCAGTCCAATAGACATGGACACACATAGAGGAGAACATGGAGAAATGATGTTCTCCATCTTCTCCTCAGTCATGCGAGAGAATCTGATCACAGTCAAATGACCAGAGTTTGAGCCGAATGTCATTATCACAATTGATCCAATTCTCTCGCATGAGGGAACAAATACGTTCATTGACCCTGGCCTTATGCTCACCCTCCACTGATGCCAACTCCTACCTACAAGTGCATCTCAATAAATTAGAATATCACCAAAAAGTTACTTTATTTCAGTAATTCAATATAAAAAGGGAAACATATATTTACAGTCATATGAACAAGTTTGGGCACCCCTATTAATGTTAACCTTTTGTCTTTATAACAATTTTGGTTTTTGCAGCAGCTATTTCAGTTTCATATATCTAATAACTGATGGACTGAGTAATATTTCTGGATTGAAATGAGGTTTATTGTACTAACGGAAAATGTGCAATCCGCATTTAAACAAAATTTGACCGGTGCAAAAGTATGGCCACCTCAACATAAAAGGGACATTAATATTTTGTAGATCCTCGTTTTGCAAAAATAACAGCCTCTAGTCACTTCCTGTAGCTTTTAATGAGTTCCTGGATCCTGGATGAAGGTATATTTGGCCATTCCTGTTTACAAAACAATTCCAGTTCAGTTAAGTTTGATGGTCGCCGAGCATGGACAGCAGCTTCAAATCATCCCACAGATGTTCAATGATATTCAGGTCTGGAGACCAGGATGGCCATTCCAGAACATTGTAATTGTTCCTCTGCATGAATGCCTGAGTAGATTTGGAGCGGTGTTTTGGATCATTGTCTTGCTGAAATATCCATCCCCTGCGTAACTTCAACTTCGTCACTGATTCTTGCACATTATTGTCAAGAATCTACTGATACTGAGTTGAATCCATGCGACCCTCAACTTTAACAAGATTCCCGGTGCCGGCATTGGCCACACAGCCCCAAAGCATGATGGAACCTCCACCAAATTTTACTGTGGGTAGCAAGTGCTTTTCTTGGAATGCCGTGTTTTTTTGCCTCCATGCATAATGCCTTTTTGTATGACCAAACAACTCAATCTTTGTTTCATCAGTCCACAGGACCTTCTTCCAAAATGTAACTGGCTTGTCCAAATGTGCTTTTGCATACCTCAGGCGACTCTGTTTGTGGCGTGCTTGCAGAAACTGCTTCTTTCGCATCACTCTCCCATACAGCTTCTCCTTGTGCAACGTGCGCTGTATTGTTGACCGATGCACATTTGACACCATCGGCAGCAAGATGATGCTGCAGGTCTTTGGAGGTGGTCTGTGGATTGTCCTTGACTGTTCTCACCATTGTTCTTCTCTGCCTTTCTGATATTTTTCTTGGCCTGCCACTTCTGGGCTTAACAAGAACTGTACCTGTGTTCTTCCATTTCCTTACTATGTTCCTCACAGTGGAAACTGACAGTTTAAATCTCTGAGACAACTTTTTGTATCCTTCCCCTGAACAACTATGTTGAATAATCTTTGTTTTCAGATCAGTTGAGAGTTGTTTTGAGGAGCCCATGATGCCACTCTTCATAGGAGATTCAAATAGGAGAACAACTTGCAAGTAGCCACCTTAAATACCTTTTCCCATGATTGGATACACCTGCCTATGAAGTTCAAAGCTCAATGAGGTTACAAAACCAATTTAGTGCTTTAGTAAGTCAGTAAAAAGTAGTTAGGAGTGTTGAAATCAAGAAATTTTGATACTTTTGCACCGGTCACATTTTGTTTAAATGCGGATTGCACATTTTCTGTTAATACAATAAACCTCATTTCAATCCATAAATATTACTCAGTTATTAGATATATTAAACTGAAATAGCTGTTGCAAAAACCCAAATTGTTATAAAGAAAAAAGGTTAACATTAATAGGGGTGCCCAAACTTTTTCATATGACTGTATATAGAATCATTACAAACAGTGTTATCTATTTCATGTGTTTATTTCTGTTAATGTTGATGATTATGGCTTACAGCCATTGAAAACTCAAAAGTCATTACCTCAGAAAATTAGAATAATTACCACAAAACACCTGCAAAGGCTTCCTAAGCGTTTAAAATGGTCCATTAGTCTGGTTCAGTAGGCCACTTAATCATGGGGAACACTGCTGACTTGACAAATGTCCAGAAGGCAGTCACTGACACACTCCACAAGGAGGGTAAGCCACAAAAGGTCTTTGCTTAAGAAGCTGGCTGTTCAGAGTTCTGTATCCAAGCATATTAATGGACAGTTGAGTGGAAGGAAAAGGTGTGGTAGAAAAAGGTGCACAAGCAACCGGGATAACCGCAGCCTTGATAGGGTTGTTAAGAAAAGGACATTTAAAAATTGGGGTGAGATTCACAAGGAATGCACTTCTGCTGGAGTCAGTGCTTCAAGAGCCACCACACACAGATGTATCCAGGACATGGGCTACAACTGTCGTATTCCTTGTGTCAATCTACTCATGACAAGAGACAACGCCAAAAGCGTCTTACCTGGACCAAGGAGAAAATGATCTGGATTGATGCTCAGTGGTCCAAGATGTTGTTTCCAGATGAAAGTAAATTTTACATTTCATTTGGAAATCAAGGTCCCAGAGTCTGAAGGAAGAGTGGAGAGGCCACAATCCAAGCTGCTTGAGGTATGAAGTTTCCACAATCAGTGATGGTTTGGGGAGCCATGTCATCTGCTGGTGTAGGTCCTCTGTGTTTTATCAAGACCAAAGTCATCACAGCCATATACCAGGAAATTTTAGAGCACTTGATGCTTCCCTCTGCCGACAAGCTTTTTGGAGATAGAAATTTCATTTTCCAGCTGGACCTGGCACCTGGCACCTGTCCACACTGCCAAAAGTACCAATGCCTGGTTTAATAACCACAGTATCACTGTGCTTGATTGGCCAGAAAACTCGCCTGACCTAAACCCCATAGAGAATCTATGGGGCATTGTCAAGAGGAAGATGAGAGACACCAGACCAGACCCTACAATGCAGACGAGTTGAAGGCTGCTATCAAATCAACCTGGGCTTCCATAACACCTCAGCAGTGCCACAAGCTGATCCCCTCCATGCCACGCCGCATTGATGCAGTAATTCTTGCAAAAGGAGCCCTGACCAAGTATAGAAGTGGAGGCCCTCATACTATATAAGAAGAAGTGGGGGCCCTCAAACTATATAGAAAGCAGTGGTGGCCCTCATACTATATAGGAAGCAGTGGTGGCCCTCATACTATATAGGAAGCAGTGGGGGCCCTCTTACTATATAGGGAGCAGTGGGGGCCCCTCATACTATATAGGGAGCAGTGGGGGCCCTCATACTATATAGGGAGCAGTGGGGGCCCTCATACTATATAGGATGTAGTGGGGGCCCTCATACTATATAGGATGTAGTGGGGGCCCTCATACTATATAGGATGCAGTGGGGGCCCTCATACTATATAGGATGCAGTGGGGGCCCTCATACTATATAGGATGCAGTGGGGGCCCTCATACTATATAGGATGCAGTGGGGGCCCTCATACTATATAGGGAGCAGTGGTGGCCCTCATACTATATAGGGAGCAGTGGTGGCCCTCATACTATATAGGGAGCAGTGGTGGCCCTCATACTATATAGGGAGCAGTGGTGGCCCTCATACTATATAGGCAGCAGTGGGGGCCCTCATACTATATAGGGAGCAGTGGGGGCCCTCATACTATATAGGGAACAGTGGGGGCCCTCATACTATATAGGGAACAGTGGGGGCCCTCATACTATGTAGGGAGCAGTGGGGGCCCTCATACTATATAGGGAGCAGTGGGGGCCCTCATACTATATAGGCAGCAGTGGGGGCCCTGATACTATATAGGGAGCAGTGGGGCCCCTCATACTATGTAGGGAGCAGTGGGGGCCCTCATACTATATAGGGAGCAGTGGGGCCCCTCATACTATGTAGGGAGCAGTGGGGGACCTCATACTATATAAGAAGTGGGGGCCCTCATACTATATAGGGAGAAGTGGGGGACATCATACTATATAATATGAGGGCCCCCACTTCTTATGTAGTATGAGGGCCCCCACTGCTCCCTATATAGTATGAGGGCCCCCACTGCTCCATAGATAGTAGGTTGTCTCCCCCCTCCCACTGCTCCCTATATAGTACAAGGGCCCCCACTGCTCCATAGATAGTAGGTTGTCCCCCCCCCCCCACTGCTCCCTATATAGTACGAGGGCCCCCACTGCTCCATAGATAGTAGGTTGTCTCCCCCCTCCCCACTGCTCCCTATATAGTACAAGGGCCCCCACTGCTCCATAGATAGTAGGTTGTCTCCCCCCTCCCCACTGCTCCCTATATAGTACAAGTGCCCCCACTGCTCCATAGATAGTAGGTTGTCTCCCCCCCCCCACTGCTCCCTATATAGTATGAGGGCCCCCACTGCTCTTTATATAGAATGGTGGCTCCCTCAAATGTATAATATATATATATATATATATATATATATATATATATATATATATATATATATATATATATATATATATATAAAATAACAAGCCTAATAAAGATTATACTTGCCTAATCCTGATCCCTGCAGCCAGAAGTTTGGGATGAGAGCCCCAGATATTTGACGCTAGTGACGCCTCTATGTGAATGTGCCATAAATATGTCTCGGCCGATTGGATTTCCACTTTTCAGAAGTAAACTATAACTGCTGATGCAGATGTGTGGATTCACCCTGAGGTAGAGAAGGTTTTGTTTTTGTTTCAGGCCAGATGTATGTTACTTCTGAATCTCGTGCTCTCAGACGTCATGTTTCTGTTTACCCACAGTTTCCACTTTTTGGTGACGTTTTGACAGCAGTTGCGTTCTTATGACGGAGCATGGAATCAGCACATCCTGAAACTCTATATTAAAACTTATAGCAATGTAGTTTATTTTTTGAAAAACTGATGAGTTTGTTATGAAACCTCTAATCAAAATGAAATCATGTGGTTTTGATGTAAAACCCTGCACCTCTTCCTGTCTCAGTTTACAATATTTGCACAATGTAAGCGTTCTGTAACCTGTCATATGGCACGTCATAATGGCAATGCATCTTAAAGCTATTCGTTCCATTTAATGGGACTGTCCTGTTTGGAAAAGCCCTTTCCCCAGGCTGCAGTTTGTTTTGAAAAAAAAAAAAAAAACTTTACTCTCCCTTCCCAGGTCCGAGCCTCCGCCACTGCCCCTATTGCCTATAGATGTCTGCAGCACTGTCGTCACGTCCTTAGCGCTGAAGCTAATAAATGTTGGGCTTGTTAATCTTGTGACCATTCTGAGTATTCAATATTAGTCTCTGTTCACATGTTGCGTTCTTGCTGCTTTTTTTTTTCATGTTTTTTTCATGAGTTTTATGCAAATTAAAGCTTATTTTTACAGTACCAGCAAAAGCAGGGAGATTTAAAAAAATCAATTGCACACATTTGCTTTTTTATCCCTGACCAAAATGGAAACCTGCTGTGTTTTGAAAGAAGCAGCATGTCAATTCTTTAAGTGTTTTTTGCAGCTTTTTTCCACCATTGAAAGCAATGGGAGTATGCCGCCCCCGTGCCAGCAGCAGCCGGCGCTGCTCGGATCCGGACCCGCTGTGTGGCTCGAGGAATCTTCCGGACCCGGGGGTCACGCGGACACGCCGAATGAAAAGGGGGACGTAGTTGTACGGTCTTGGCCGTATTCAGTTTGTGACGCCACCCACGGTGTGTGGTGAAGTGGGACACCACTGCTGCTGTTGTGGGATACCCGGGGGAGATGTAGTGGCAGCCGGATGTTAACCCCTCCGTGGGTAGGGATGGTTGCCCCGGGGCCCAGTGTCTCTGTGCAGGGTATGGCCGTGGCAGGGGCTTGTGCACCTGGATGGACCAGGGGATGTTTGGTTACTCACAATTGAATGAATCACACAAGCCTTTTGGTAAACCAAGTGGCCGTGGCCGGTTGCCGTCCCCCACCCGGGCTGGTGGTCGCCGTCCTTTCCTCTGCACTAGTTGTGGTTGTGTTTTTAGACTTCCCAATATGGAACACGGGAGTCCGCTTCCGGCTTTCTGTGTGCCTGAGGAGCCGTGCCCGCTGACGCTGACCCATGGGATCTATGGGCCCTGGCGGTTGCCCTATCCTTCTCTGTGGGTGGTTGTCTGCTTTTGGGTCTTTGGTTGGGACAGGACCTATAATCCTACCCTCAATCTGTTGATTAGCTAGGCCGTTGGTTCTGGTCCTGGCTTCAGGGTCCAAGTACCCCCTCTGTGCATGGTTTCCGGTCGGGTCTCCGGTGTCTGTACCGGCAGACTCCAACCCTTTCCCGGTCCTCCTCGGATCTGCCGAGCCGTCTTCCCGTCTCCTGCTAACGGAGACCACCGTCTGCCACCTAGCCAAGGTACCAGGGCTCCGACCCTGGCACCGTCCAGTTTGAGCTTCTCCTCCGCTGGAGCTACACCTAGCTCCAGCCTCCACTCCTCTCAACTTGAACTACAGACTTCAACTGCTTGTTTTCCCGCCCCGGGCTGTCTCGACCCTTAGGTGGGCGTTCCCTAACCCCCTGGTCCCGCCCACTGGTGTGCCTGTTTTGCCCTGAGGGGGGTGACTAGGGTTTCAGGTCGGCTGCTGTAACCCTTTGTGAGGGAAGGTGTTATGCGGGGGCCTATTGTGTGACTACCTGGTTTTGCCAGGGCGTCACATTAGTGCAAAAACGCTGCTTTTTTGTGTGAATGACAATAACTTTATTTACACATGTAGTATAAACAAATGATACAGGAAAAACACAGCAAAACCTACTTTTTGGAAGCAGCCACGTGAGCAGGTTTTGCTGCAGAAATAAGGCATTGTGTGCCTTTGGTGGTGTCCTGTGTAACCTCAGTGTTTTTTGAGACATTCTCTAGTCTCCTGTCGGCATCTGACAGAAAAAAACCCTCAGTGCCTTATGAAGTAGAAGGCGTTGCGTGACAGACTGTGCTAATGGACCGCATTTTCTGACTGTTATCTTAGGCTACATTCTCATAATGCAGTTTTGTTATCACCCAAAAGCTGCACCTTTTGAGACATCAAAACTGCACCTTGTCCCAGAGAGCCTGGAAATGCCAAAAAAACGCTTATAATGATGCTGCGTTTTTTGTTTGTTCTTGTCAATTTTGATTTGATTTTTTTTGTGAAAAAAATAGTGATTGGCAGACCAGACTGTAAAGTCTCACCTCCTTGGGTTCAAAGGCACCAGAGTGCCGGGCCCGGGCCACATCGGGCACTAGGGGTAATACAAAAAAATATAAATAAATAAAGCGAGCGCATTATACTCACCAAGTCACTGGCTGTAACTGCCTCCGTGGCAGCTTATTCTTCTTCAGGGGTTGCTCATTAGGCTCATGCATATTTACTGCTTCCCCCACCAAACTGGAGTCTGTGATTGGTTGCAGTCAGACAGCGCACCCAGCCCGTGTGACAGTGTGTCTGAGGCTTCCAATCACAGACCCGATCTTCGGGTCTATAGCGCACAGGAAAAATAAATAAAATTGTCATATGATCAGCAATATTACGATACCCAGCACATATAAAGCATACGGCTGCAGCGCCCAGCCGTTCGCATATCTTGGCTATGTATCAAAATAGGAGGGACTGCATGGAGCCTTTTTTTTTTTTTTTTTTTTTTTTTTTTTTTTTATAATTTAAATAATTTAATAATTTTAAATAACTACATGCAATCCCCCCCAATTTTGATACCCAGCCATGTTAAAGCACGACAGCTGGGGGCTGGTATTTTGAGGCCGGGGAGACCCATACTTATTGGGGCCCTCCCAACCCAAAAATAGCCTGCAGCCGCCCAGGATTGCCGCATTTATTAGATGCGACAATCCCAACACTTTACCCAGCTATTCCTGATTGACCTGGTGTGGTGGCAATCCGGGTGATAAGGGGCTAATAACAGCCCACAGCTGCCACTAAGCCCTAGATTAGTAATGGGAGGTGCCTGAGACCCCCTCACCACTAATTTGTAAGTGTGCACAGCAAATCTGAATTATCTTACTTTTCTGGGAAGTCAAAAGTGAAAACTTTCTGACAACAAAACTATACCAAAAAACTCAGCAAAAATGCAGCATGTGCATGTAGCCTTAGTGCCATCTTGTTGATGGAGGAAATATTGCCTTTTTTTTTTTACTGTAAAACATAACAGAATTTATGATGGGGTCTCCAGACCCAGCCCTGACGTAGAATTGTGATCCTTAGGTGTCCAAAGACCTTGTTTATTCCTTCCATTTTTCCCATACACGTCTATTGACATCTGCAGACACCTCTGATGGTGAAAAGTTGGAGGGAAACATGCTGAATATTTCTTTCCTGTAACTTCATCTGTGTCTGGAGGCCTCCATATACACAGATCTGGGTTCGGCTGGCTTTGATGTTGTGTATATGGCCATCTCTAGACTTGTACATTCATTACCTAGTGTTAGGATCCAGTGTGCTGACTGACTCCGCTCTGTCAGGAATCTGTATCCACCATACCCAGCTTTTGTAGTCAGGGATTGTTTATATAAATTGGCTTACTTAAAAATGTTTATTCTGTGAGGAACCCTGCTAATATCATTACTGCCATTGTTTAGTGTAACGGGCCTGTGGAGAGGTCGTCGGAGCAATACTCTTGGTACAATACACTTCCCGTGTTTACTCATTTGCTCAGGAAATTATGGGCTGCTGCTAACTCATCTCTATGTAATGGAGAAATCCATAGCTACCATATGGGTCTGTAGCTCTACTTTTTCTTTTTTTTGCACACCATTATTTTCACCATATCTGTCAAGAAAAAAACACTCCCCAGTGTAGCTTTTACTGTTTTAGCCTTCTTCCTGTACTCCATTGGTCTGATCTCTTCCTGTGAGAGGGCAGCAGCTTCACCCCTGTGACCAGGCATCTGCTGAATCTCGCAATGTGCACATGTTGAGTATTTGGTGAGGTTTTTTACCTCAGTATTTGTAGCTAAAACCAGGAGTGGGTAAAAAATACAAAATTTGTGCCTGTGTTTCTATTATACAGTGCCTTGCGAAAGTATTCGGCCCCTTTGAATTTTTCAACCTATTTCCACATTTCAGGCTTCACACATAAAGATGATAATTTTAATGTTATGGTGAAGAATCAACAAGTGGGACACAATTGTGAAGGTGAACGAAATGAATTGCTTATTTTAAACTTTTTTAAAAAATAACTGAAAAGTGGGGCGTACAATATTATTCGTCCCCTTTTAAGTTAATACTTTGTAGCGCCACCTTTTGCTGCGATTACAGCTGCAAGTCGGTTTAGGTATGTGTCTCAGCGTATGTGTATCAGTTTTGCACATCGAGAGACTGAAATTCTTGCCCATTCTTCCTTTGCAAACAGCTGGAGCTGAGTGAGGTTGGATGGAGAGCGTTTGTGAACAGCAGTTTTCAGCTCTTTCCACAGATTCTTAATTGGATTCAGGTCTGGACTTTGACTTGGCCATTCTAACACCTGGATACGTTTATTTGTGAACCATTCCATTGTAGATTTTGCTTTATTTCTTGGATCATTGTCCTGTTGAAAGATAAATCTCCATCTCCATCTCAGTCTCAGGTCTTTTGCAGACTCCAACAGGTTTTCTTCAAGAATAGTCCTGTATTTGGCTCCATCCATCTTCCCATCAATTTTAACCATCTTCCCTGTCCCTGCTGAAGAAAAGCAGGCCCAAACCATGATGCTGTCACCACCATGTGTGACAGTGAGGATGGTGTGTTCAGGGTGATGAGCTGTGTTGCTTCTACGCCAAACATATCGTTTGGCATTGTGCCCAAAAAGTTTGATTTTGGTTTCATCTGACCAGAGCACCTTCTTCCACATGTTTGGTGTGTCTCCCGGGTGGCTTGTGGCAAACTTTAAATGACACTTTTTATGGATATCTTTTGAGAAATTGCTTTCTCCTTGCCACTCTTACATAAAGGCCAGATTTGTGCAGTGTACGACTGATTGTTGTCCTATGGACAGACTCTCCCACCTCAGCTGTAGATCTCTGCAGTTCATCCAGAGTGATCATGGGCCTTTTGGCTGCATCTCTGATCAGTCTTCTCCTTGTTTGAGATGACATTTTTGAGAGACGGCCGGGTCTTGGTAGATTTGCAGTGCTATCATACTCCTTCCATTTCAATATGATCGCTTGCACAGTGCTTCTTGGGATGTTTAAAGTTGTGAAAATCTTGTTGTACCAAATCCGGCTTTAAACTTCTCCACAACAGTATCGTGGACCTGCCTGTTGTGTTCCTTGGTCTTCATGATGCTATCTGCGCTTTAAACAGAACACTGAGACTATCACAGAGCAGGTGCATTTATACGGAGACTAGATTACACACAGATGCATTATATTTATCATCATCAGTCATTTAGGACAACCTTGGATCATTCAGAGATCCTCAATGAACTACTGGAGTGAGTTTGCTGCACTGAAAGTAAAGGGGACGAATAATATTGCACGCCCCAATTTTCAGTTTATTCTTTTTTACAAAAGTTTAAAATAAATTTCGTTCAACTTCACAATTGTGTCCCACTTGTTGATTCTTCACCATAACATTAACATTTTTATCTTTATCTTTATGTTTGAAGTCTAAAATGTGGGAAAAGGTTGAAAAATTCAAGGGGGGGGCGAATACTTTCGCAAGGCACTGTACTTTTCCTCTTTTCCTCTGATTGTTCCACTCCTGGTTTTGGCTACAAATACTGAGGTAAAAAACGCACCAAATACTCAACATGTGCATGTGGCCTAACACTTCATCTCCTTTCTTCCTGACCTGCAGAGAAAATGGTTGCTCACGCTCTGCTTTGGTAATCCCACTAGTATCCATCCAGCCTTCTATCCATCCATTTTCCCTCCCATTACCACATGGTATTGGCCTGTTCACTGGTAGACCAGTAAAAGATGGCGGGCCAGCTACTGAGCAATGTGTCCACCACTGAATGCAGGAGACGAACCAATGTTGTGCATACAATACCAGACACTATTTTTAATGGCTGCACAGTATATATTGCAAATACACGTCACTTCATTTGACAGCCTATTGAGTTTAAGTAATACCTTTCATGTTACGGCCCCTTTTAAATATATATATTTTTTTTTTTTGTGAAAAACAACCATTAACCCCTTCAAGCAACTTGGCATACATGTACGTCGTGGTGCAGTGTTATTTACTTCATCATGCCGTGGATGTATGGCGAAACGCAGGAGCTGTGCCATCTGCAGAGAAAGACAGCTTTAACATACATACACCTGGGCTCCTAATGCCATAGCAAAAGTGAGTACACCCGTCACATTTTTTTAAACATTTTATTATATTTTTGCATGGGACAATACTGAAGATATGACACTGTAGATACAATATAAAGCAGTGTCCAGCTTGTATAACAGTGTAAATTTGGTGCCACTCAACGCACAGTCATTAATGTCAAAACAGCTGGTAACAACAGTGCGTGCACCCCTATGTGAAAATGGCCAAATTGTGCCCAAAGTGTCAATATTCTGTATGGCCACCATTATTTAAAGCACTGCCTTAACTGTCTTGGGCATGGAGTTCACTAGATCTTCCCCGGAGCCACTGGAATCTTCTTCCATCCTCCATAACGATATCACGGAGCTGGTGGATGTTGGAGACCTTGCGCTCTTCCACCTTCCATTTGAGGATGCCCAACAGATGGTCACTAGGGATTAGGTCTGGAGACATGCTTGGCCAGACCAGCACCTTTTTTTTTTTTTAAATTCTTTTATTTATAAATGTAATCCTTTAACAGTACACGTAACAGTTCTTAAGATCAAATGGACCTTTGTAAGATACATTCAACACACCAAAAAATAGGACATAAGGCACACTTTACATTTTTACATTGTGACAGAAAATGTTCCCGCAAATGCCCCTTTTCAGGTGTATAGACATTCAAGGTTCCATCTAGCTTTTTCAAAGAATAAATTCACATTTAACAGGTAACATACGTAACTCACCAAGAATAGTAAGAAGCGAAAGAGGAAAAGACCAGAAAGAAAGCAAGAGAAATAAAACAAAGAATAGAAAAGAGTGAGAAACTGGGGAAAAGGAGGAGGGTGGTGGGGGGGAGGGCTGGGAGGTGGAGGGGCCAGGTGAGGGTAAGAAGGGGTGGGGGGGGGGCTGGGAGGTGAAGGGGCCAGGTGAGGGTAACAAGGGGTGGGGGGGGGGTCTGGGGATCCGCTTATGTACTACCTTCTGTGGTTCCCTCAGCCGCCTCAACACTGCCCACCAGAACACCATAGTCCTCCGAGTGCTGGAAGTCCATCCACTCCCTCCACGTGGCCCAAAATTTCTCATATGAGTTGTGTAATGATGAAGTTAGATCCTCCATATACATGAGGTCATTGACCTTATTGATCCATTGAACCAGCGAGGGGGGTGCCGTGCTCCTCCATCTCTCTGGGATGCACACTCTCGCCGCCATGATGAGGAATTTCCTCAGAGATTTTTTTGTATATTTTTTCAGAAGTCCCGCAGTGATGTAACAGGGCGGCAGCAGGTCCCAATTCCTCCTCTCCACCCGTCACCCGTGAAATGATATCAGACACTCCCCTCCAGAAGGGCCGGATCGCCTCACATTCCCAGAACACGTGTAGAATGTTGCCCTCTGCTGTGCCACACCGCCAGCACATGGGATCAACCGTTGGGAACATCGCATGTAACCTCGAAGGTACTCTGTACCATCTGGTTAGCAGCTTGTAGCTAGCCTCTTGAAACCTGGAGCTGATGGAGGATGTGTGCGCCAATTTGAAGACCCTTTCCCACTGTGTTGGTGTCAACTGGATTCCCAGATCCCGTTCCCACTGTGAAGCAAAAGGGGGGATTTGTTGGTCCGGGGGCGAAGATAAGAGCGAATATACTGCCGAAAGAGAATGCCGTATCGTGCCTGGTCCCATACATATTTGTTCAAACTGTGTCTTGGGTCGCTGAAAGAGGGATCTGGCTGGAAGGCTACTGAAAAAGTGTGCCAATTGCAAGCATCTCCAATGACCAAGTGAGCTGGGATCCTGTTTAGCTGCCAATCCCTCTACCGACGGCCAGGTGTCCCGGTTTCCAAAGTCCTCTACCCGATCCATCCCGCCCCGAACCCAAGACTGAAAAACTGGATCCGCTCTGCCTGGCTCAAAGGCAGGATGGCTCAGGATTGGCGTCAAGCTCGATTGCCTGGGTAACATTTCTGATTGCACCTTCCCCGTATTACAGTATTTCACAGTTGACCCAATAGTTGGATGTGTTTTCAAGCTTGCAGGGACCTCCGAGAGCACTCATGGCAATTTGTTGAGGGGAATTGGGGAAAAGGACTGTTCAATTTGTATCCAAGCCTTTTGAGACCCGTTCCTGCACCAATCAATCATTCTAGTTAGATGACCTGCTAAATGATACCTTCTCATGTCTGGCAGCCCAATCCCCCCGCTACACTTGGTCCTGTGCAAAATAGCTCTTTTTATTCGTACCGATTTACCTGCCCAAATGAAGGAGGACTGAATGGACTCCAGAGATTTGAAAAATCCTGAGGGTATTTTGATTGGGAGCGCCTGCAGTAGATATAGAATTCTAGGTAAGATATTCATTTTGTAAATCTGGCTTCTGCCAAACCAAGAGAATAATGATTTCCCCCATCTGTCACAGTCTCGCCTAATGGAAGACAGCAGAGACGGGAAATTCTGAGAGTAGAGCAGACCGAGATCCCCAGTCAGCCGTATCCCCAGGTAATTTAGAGATTGGGATGCCCATCGGAACTTAAACGATCCCTTCAACTCTTCCACCTCTTTGGATGAGAGATTTATGTTAAGGGCCTCAGATTTCGTGAAATTTATCTTGAAATTTGATAAACTGGAGTATCTCCGGAATTCCCTCATTAAGTTGGGCAGGGAGATCTTGGGGGCTGAAACGAAAAACAGGAGATCGTCCGCATATGCAGCTACTTTGTGCGTAACATGGCCCACCCCAATACCCGCAATATCTGAGTTGGCTCGTACGTGTCTGAGGAAGGGTTCTAGCGTCAAGATAAAGATTAAGGGAGACAGCGGACATCCCTGACGGGTGCCATTAGATATTTTAAATGGGTCCGACAGAATCCCATTCACTCGGACTCTCGCCGAGGGTACCGAGTATAAAGACATGATCCAACCCATCATTCCACTTCCCAACCCCAGACACCCGAGCGTGGCTTCCATAAAGGTCCAATCCACTCTATCAAAAGCCTTTTCGGCATCAGTTGATAGGAGGATAGAGGGTAGACCCCCACTTTTAGCTTTCTATATCAAATTAATGGCCTTAACTGTGTTATCACGTGCCTCACGACCCGCCATAAACCCTGCCTGATCTAGGTGGATTATTTGAGATATCAGAGGTGCCAGCCTGCTTGCAAGGATTTTAGCAAATAATTTTGTATCCACATTCAACAGGGATATCGGGCGATAGCTAGCACATTGTGTTGGGTCTTTCCCCATCTTAGGTATTACCGTGATGTGTGCTCTCAATGAATCTGCATTGGGAGTTGAGCCCTCTGAAGCCCTAGAATTAAAGGCTGACAGGAGGTGTGGGGATATAATCTCCTTAAGTTTTTTGTAGTATACGAGGGGGAGTCCATCAGGCCCAGGTGCCTTTCCCGATTTGGATGACCCTATTGCGTCCACCAGCTCTTGATTTGAAATTGGAGTTTCCAATGCGGCTATCTCGGAGTCTGTCAACCGCGGCATTTTTGCTTCTCTGATGTACTCTGAAATTTTACTTTTAATAGATGATTTTGACAAAGTGGGGTCATGTGTCTCTAAATTATATAAGGATGCATAGAATTTTTGGAACGTCTCCGCAATTTCTGCCGAAGAATGTAATATTGATCCCTGAGGGTGTGTAGGGGAAATTTTTGATATAAAGGTTGTCGCCTGTTGTTGTCTGAGTGCTCTCGCTAATGTCTTGCTACACTTGTTCCCGTATTCATAAAAATGTCTACGGCATCTATTGAGGACCCCTTTTGCCTTGCTGTTGAGTAGTTTCCGTAGCTCGTCCCGGACTTTGAATAAGGCTCCTCCCACCTCCGCCGAGGGCATCTGCTTATGTTGTGTCTCCAGATCTCTCAGCTGTGTTAGCAGTCTGTTGACCTCTAGTTCCCTTTCCCTCTTTCTTCTTGCCCCTTGCTGTATGAGAACCCCTCGAATAACACATTTGTGGGCCTCCCAGACCGTCGTTGGTGATGTATCCCCACCCGCGTTCAACGTAAAGTATTCAGTCAGGGAGTTCTGTACTGACTGAAGGCTTTCAGGGTCCTCCAGTAGGGAAGTGTTCAGTCTCCATTGCCACTGCTGTGGAAACGGAGACTGTAGCACCATAGACACAGTGCAAAGTGCATGGTCAGAGAATGTTATGCTATCTATCTGGGCTTTGGAGATCCTTTCAAGGTCTTTATGTTTTACAAAAAAGTAGTCCAATCTGGAGTATACCCCATGTGCATTTGAATAGAAAGAGTAGTCCCTGTCAGACGGGTGTAACAATCTCCATGTGTCCACGAGCTGCTGCTCATGTAATAAGTACCGCAGCCTGCGGAGGGCTGATGTAGGATGTGCAGAGGCCCCCGAGGAGGTGTCCTGAGCTGGGTTTAGAGCGATATTGAAATCCCCCCCCATAATGAGTGTCCCCTCCACGAAATCCTCCATAGTTTCAACAAATCCGGCCAGGGTATCAATTTGCCCCACATTGGGGAGATATATAGAAGCTAATGTGTAAATATGCATAGCGATCCTGCCCTTCACCAACAATAGCCGTCCCCTGTCATCACTGCGAGAGTCCATGAACTCCCAAGGGATGGAGCGCGAGACAAGAATACTAGTACCTCGGGACTTCGGGTCCGGCGAGAAGCTATGATACGCCTCAGGGAACCAGCGTGATGTCAATTTAAACGGTTTATGTTTGCACAGATGCGTTTCTTGCAAGAAAGCAATTTGGACCCCCATTTATTTTTAACGTATTTGCCAGGATAGACCTCTTACCCGGGCTATGTGAACCTTTCACATTCAATGTCCCACATTTCACCTCAGAGTTCCCTGGTTTATGCAGGTTGGGTCAGGAACAGTGTTGAACCCCCTACAAAACACTGACCGGATACGGGAAAGTGGGGTAAGAATCAGGTAGAAAAAAGAACTAGCAGCAGAGAAGAAAGAGCAGAGAGAGAGAAAAAAGAAAAAAAAAAAAAAGCGATAAGTATTAGCAGACAGAAAATATGAACAGTAACAGCTGGCCTAAAGGAATGGCCAGTAAGTTTCACACAATAAAACTATGCAGTCTCTGAAGAACTTAGAGACCTGGTGCTCTCCAGATGGGAGAACCACCCTTGGGGTGCGTGGAAGACCAAGGGCAAAAGCTAAACAAGCTCGAGGCAGAAATGACAATATTATAGTGAACTGAAAACCCACGTCTCACCCCCCCCCCGTTACACGACAGGGCAGTGAGAGGCACATTTCTTAGAAGAACAACACGTTTATCAGACTATCCATCAACATTATCAATTGAAGGGTCCATGTGAGACCCCCTTAGGGGGAGAGAGAGACAAAGAGAGGGGGTGTGAAAGGGAGAGCGAAAGAGATAGAAAAGGGGAAGAAAGGGGAGAAAAAGATAAAGAAGAGAGAGAGTGGAGGAAGAGAGAAAAAGGGGCGAAAAAGAAACGACGGAGCAGAGAGAGAGAGAAGAAAGAGAGAAAGGGACGAGAGAAAAAAGGAGGAGCAAGAAGAGAGAGGAGAAAGAGAGGGAAGAGAGAGAGAAAAGGGAGGAACACAAACTGATAAAAGAGAGCATAGAGGGGGAATAATAATCTCTCCACCTCTCCCTGCCACCCAAGAAAAGAGAGACAAATACATTTCAAGTAGCAATTAACCCAATATTTAAGTTCGCGTCCGGCCTATAAGGGGCCATCCTCCCACATCTCCCGCTCCCCCCACCACAAGATAGAAAACCGCAATCAGACCCAAGTCTTCAATCTGGCTCCTCCTGGGAAGATTCTCCGGCCGGCTTGGGATCCCTGGAACTCTTCTGAGGTCTTGCACGGCGGCGTCCACCTTCTCTTCTTCTTTGGGGTAACCCGGCGGGTCTGTCCATATGTAGCCAGTTAGGGATCTCTACTGCCGGTGTATCAAGAAATTGGAAGAGACCCTCCACCTCCTCCGGCCGCTTCAGCAGATATTG
This sequence comes from Anomaloglossus baeobatrachus, assembly GCF_048569485.1. NCBI lineage: Eukaryota > Metazoa > Chordata > Amphibia > Anura > Aromobatidae > Anomaloglossus > Anomaloglossus baeobatrachus. The sequence goes on from NC_134355.1 coordinate 485,580,792, forward strand.
GTCTCCATTGTGGCGTACTATTAGGTGAAATGGATGTCCCCATCTGTAAGATGCTCCTTTCTCTTTAATTTTTTGTAGAATAGGGAGGAGCTGACGCCTCATATACAGGGTTCTGGCTGATATGTCAGGAAAAAGCTTGATTTCAGACCCTTTGTAAGAGACGGTTCCATGGACCCATGCCTTCCTCAGTATGGCTTCTTTATCCGTGTAGTAATGCAGTCTGCACAGAACATCTCTCGGCTGTGCTGTGTCACCCGGCCCCTGGCGGAACACTCTGTGGACTCTGTCGATCACATAAGTGGAGTCCTCTGCAGCTCCCATCACTTTGTTGAAAATTAAAGTTACAGACTTAGGGAGGGCAGCTGCTGCCATCTCTTCTGGGATGCCTTTTAAACGAATATTATTTCGCCTCCCCCTGTTTTCTTGATCATCTAACAGGATGGCGACATTTTGCAGGTGTGTACTGGCTTTGGATAGAGTTTGCTCCAGTGTGTTAACTCTTTCAAATAGTGTAAACACATCATTCTCCACTGCAGTGGTGCGTGTATCCAGAGCATCAATGTCCCCTTTCACAATGGACAGAACCCTCTCATGTGCCGCCTCCATTTTAGTAACTATATTGTCCAGGTCATGTTTGGTGGGGAGAGCAGCCAGCAGCTGCAGGATGCGCTCTGTATCCACAGTGGAGCTTCCTGGGTTAACTCCTTGTGTGAGCTGACCTCCATTTTGGTTCCCCTGACTGTGTGGGGATTGACTGCTTTGGGAGCCTGACAACTCCTGACATGCCTGGGAGGCCCTGCATTCATTACCCCCATGCATATCTCCATCAGTGCCCGACTCCTGCTCTCTTCACCAGCCTGGCTCATCAAGCTCTGCTGTGGGGCCTGAACTCCACCGCCCCCCTCCTGAGTATTCTGTGCAGCAGCCTCACCTCCTGTATACCCCTGCACCACTGGTCTCTGTGATGGAAGCGGAGATCTCGGTCCCAGCTGATCTCTGACGGTACCGCCCTGTACCTGCACGCTGTGCATCGCCACCGCCACTTCTGTCCCGCTGCCACCACTGACGGCTGCTGTTGCTGCAGGCCCCTGCCTCATGGATGCAGGTGCCATTACTGGAGCAGGCCTGGAGACCGGAGAGAGCTTCCCCCCTTTGAACAGACGATCCACTGCTGCGCTGCTGCTTCTCAGGGCTGGTGGTCCGGTCTGTGGTGCTGTGCCTCTCTTCCCCGGCATGTTAGAGAGTGCCAGGTGGGTTTTGCTATGTTATTTGCCACCTCAGCTTGCAAGAGCTCCTACAGAGCACGTCTGCCTGCCATCAAGCTCAAGCCACGCCCCCCAGACCAGCACCTTTTAACCTCCGTTTCTTTAGCAAGGCAGTGATCATCTTGGACGTGTTTGGGGTCATTAACATGATGGAATATGAAGGGAGGGTATCTTGCTCTGCTTCAGATGTCACAATATTACATGTGGCCAAAAAAAACCAAAACACTTTGAAAGTACGTTGCTCAGATGGTAGAATGGTTTCTTGCTGCTAGAAGGTACGGTGGCGGTTCTTTTATTCAGACACGTTTCAACACCATACCGATGTCTTTTTCAAGTCATAAAATGTGTTGGCTGAATAAAAGAACCTCTGTTGAACTTTCTTGCAGTAAGACACCCTTCTTCCATCTGCGCAGCCTATATTCAAAGTGTTGTTTTTTTTTTTGTTGTTTTGTTTTTTTAATTCTTGTAGGCCACATGCACACGTTGAGTATTTGGTGAGGGCTTTTTTTATCTTGGTATTTGTAGCCAGAACCAGGAGTGGAACAGTCAAAGGAAAAGTATAAGGCCGGGGCCACATGGGGCACTACTGCGATCCTCGCATGACACTCGGCTCAAGCTGGCAGCACTGCAGGAACTGAGTCACTGCAACTGAGGTCCGATCTTGCGATTAGACCTCAGCTGCGGGGGCGGGCTGGCTCTGAGGAAGGGCAGAAGGGATTTATCTCCCTCTCTCCTCCGCAGCCGGCTATTGCCATTCTCGCCCTGCAGTCGCGGTACACCGGTGTACCTGCGAGTGCAATGCGATTTTTTTATTTATTTATTTTTTTTTCCTCGCCCCATAGACTTGAATGGGTGCGAGAGAAAACAGGATCGCATTAGTCGCAGCACGCTGCGATTGTTTTCTTGGTCCGATTAGGGCTGAGAAAATAATTGCTCATGGGTGCTGGCACATAGGCTAATATTGGTCGGAGTGCAATGCGATGTTTTATTGCATTCCAATCGTACCGATTTTCATGCCGTCTGTCTTGGGCCTGAAGCGGGCTTTACACGCTACGATATATCTAACGAGATGTTGGCGGGGTCACGTCGTAAGTGACGCACATCCAGCATCGTTAGTGATATCGTAGCGTGTGACAGCTATGAACGAGCAGAAATACTCACCTTCTCGTTCATCGCTGACACGTTGCCCATTTTCTAAAAATTGCACGTTCTGTTGTTCATCGTACCTGGGGCAGCGCACGTCGCTCCATGTGACACCCCGGGAACGATGAACACAGCCTACCTGCGGCCGCCGGCTATGCTGAAGGAAGGAGGTGGGCGGGATGTTACGTCCCGCTCATCTCCGCCCCTCCGCTTCAATTGGCCGGCCGCTGTGTGACGTCGCTGTGACGCCGAACGTCCCTCCCCCTTCAGCAAGTGGATGTTTGCCGCCCACAGCGAGGTCGTTTGGAAGGTAAGTGCGTGTGATGGGGTAACAGCATTGTGCGACACGGGCAACAAATTGCCGCACAAACGATGGGGGCGGGTGCGATCGCAAATACGATCGCACGAGAAATTGTAAGGTGTAAAGCAGCCTTAACAGAAACACGAGCACCATTTCTACATTCTTGTTGTGTGTATCAGTGAAAACTACTGATTGTACTGCAAAAATAAAAGTGCTAAAATTGATCTGTCTACAGAAAAATAAAAAAAGTTATGAGTCTAAGGACATGGCAACCAACAAAAAAGTGTTGTTTTTTTTTTGTTTTCTGTGCAAAAGAAGTAATACAGAAAAATATATCAGTTTGGTACCATTGTAATTGCACTGACCTCCAGAATAAAGTTTACAAGTCAATTATTTTGAACAATTTTAGGAAAATGAATATTAATAATCCAGAATGTATAGGGTTTTTTTTTTTGTTTTTCAAATGTAATAAAAAATTTTCAGAAAGTCGTACATATCACACAATGGTACCAATAAAAACTACCATGACAAATCGAAGTGCTCATACAGCTCTGTTGATGGAATAGTGTTAAACTTATCAATATAGCGACACAAAAGCAAATCAAATAGTGTACATAGTGTCCAAAATTAGTAAAATATGAAGAAACTATATAAATTTGATATAATTGTACTGACCCACTCAAAGAAGAGAACTCTCGATTTGTGCAGAAAAAAAAATTCTGGCACTCTGAATGTGACAGTGAAACAAAAGATAGTAAAAAAATAAAATTCTTCTGAATGCCCAGAATAGGTTACTCGTAAAGGGGTTTATAGCACAGGTAAACTACTGTATATATAATTACATATTAAGTGGTTTCTCAATATTTTAACTTCTTTTGGCCTTGGGGTAAAGACTATTTAAAGCACCACTCCAGCGTGTTTTATTTTTTTAATTTTCACTGCTGGAGTGCTATTGTACTTTAAGGACTCTGCCCTTACTCTTATATCTCCTCCGGCGTTTTCACCTTTTATCGGCGCCGCTTCGGTCTCACAGCAGCATCTTGTGACCACAGCTTTTGGCTGGCTGAAAATCGGAAGTTTAAAAGTCACAAGAGATTTCAGCAATGTGTCTCTTATCACACTGTGTGCAGTTGTTTACCTGCATTGTTTGTTTTAGCTTCAGAAGATTATCATTGCTGGACTAGGGCACCTAGAGGTCAACTAGTCCGACACACCCCCTGCATATCTTAGCAGCTCACTGTCTATAGAAATGTAAATACAGAGCTGAGCTCTACTACATGCTAAATCTAAAAACTCCGATTGTGTCAGAACCACTGCACCCAGTAAACTAAGTGATACATCGTTGGATTCAGGGTCTCTGCCTACATCATGCTGCTTTCAAATGAGTTAACAAAAACCTGCTGACAGATTCCTTTTAATTAGGGGAACGTCAGGCACGGATAATTGACTTTTGACTAGAATACAAGTGTTTTTTAAGAAGGTAGTATTTTTTCCTAAAATTTAAGGAATGGTAACATTCATGAATATATTGTATAGAGAATGTATATTTTATTTTATCAGGATTGGGAAGAAGTGGCATGTCACACATCGAATTGTGTACGTAACTGAAAATTGAGTTTCAGAACATGGTGTATGTATAATTTTCCTTTGCAGTCAAAACAACGATGTTGAGGGTTTTTTAAGGTTGCCTTTGTATTTCAGGACAGTTTTAGAGTAAAGAATAGATTTTAGCACTGACCTTTCACGATTCGTGTGTTGTGTATTAGGGAATGGCTTCAGCATTGAGTTGATGCAACTCGGAACTCTCACTTTAGAAAGCGGACAGTCGCCTCATTACCCGAAATCACCTCTGAAGTTACTTAAAGCATGCGCAGGCAAGTGGAAGGGTACAATCCTAGCCGAGCCGCTCTATTTTTACCTCTGACAGCAGCAGTACTCAGTGGCATAATTTATAATTGAAGGGAAAGCTTTATAAGTTATTCATTCTCTTTCTAAGCTTCACCAAGTGTAGTGCTCACTCAGTGTAGTGACTTTGTAGACTTCAGCCTGAGAAATCAGGCCAGCAGCGTTTCATAATGACAGTGCGCACCGTTATCACCCTTGGCTTATTGTTGTTTCCATCATTATTGTGCATAAATATAAAATGCAACATACATCTCATCCATTAAAACTGTACATGAAGATGAACAGAAAACGACGTGACTTTTCAAGTTTTTTTGTTAATTTTTCAAATTTATTATTTTTCTTCTCACTATTCGTATAAAATAAATTCTGATGCATTTGACTTAACCCAGCGCACACGATAAATGTACAAAACTGGAAGTCGAGTTTACAATGTTGTCAGGGTTCTTCACATTACAGCCAAATGGCGTGGTTTAGTGCTTGAATGACAGGTCTGTTGTATTGCAGAAGACGGGCAGTAACATGACGGATGGAAAGTAGTCGGCAGAAGAGGGTTTGCGCTAACATAAAACTTTATGCAGCTGTTATAAATGCATGTCCAATATGGTTTCCTCCAGTTAAGTTCTTAAAATTAGACTAGAAGTCAGAGCATTAGTTCAGACAACATGGAGAATTTCCTGCAAACCATAGTTAATGGTGTGGATTTTCCACTTTTTTGAGGGTGGAGTCAGAGGGGGACTGAACACTCAGGACAAAAAGGCATTTGCAATCATACATAGCCATGATAGCTAAAAGGTGCATCCTAAGGGTATGTGCGCACGTTGCGTACTAGCCCAGCACCGTAAAAGGTGCGCTTCAGAGCGCAGCTGAAAAGCTCCGTTCTGAAGCGCATGGTGCCGGCGAGAACGTTCGCTCTGCCTGCAGCTCCTCCCATAGACAGAGCAGGAGCTGCCGGCAAAGCGCACGGAAGAAGTGACATGTCACTTCTTTTTGCGCAGCGCTTCGGCAGTAGCCGAAGCGCTGCGCTCTAAGACGCCACGTGCGCACGGCCCCTGCACAATCTCCATAGACTGTGCAGGGGACGCAGGACGCATGCAGTTACGCTGCGCTGCAAAGCGCAGCGTAACTGCATGAATTTACGCAACGTGCGCACATAGCCTAAGGCACTGGATACAGGAGGAGGCTCCATCCACAGGGGAAGTCATCGGTGAACTACATAATCTTTTTAGGCTGGAGAAATTAGAAGCAGAAAGGGCCAAAGATAATAAGACAACCAAGTTTTTTGGGAGGTGTAAAACTTTTATAGAAGTTTATTTTAAACAGGAAGACATAAACCATTTAGTGACACCTTTCAGGCATACGGAGTGGTACCTTCTGAATGAAACCCAGGATAGCTTGGGAAAGTTGAGGATTACTTAGCGGGGACCCAGGTGAAGGACAAAGGTGAGATGGTATGGCATCATCAAGGCACAGCATCGACATTAGAATATTAAAGAATGGCACAGGGGCTCAAGGGTTTGTTTCATGTATGTTATGTTCGGATTTTCTAACTGATTTATTATATGTCAATGTAATCTGAAAAGTGATTTGAGATAGAGAGGGGTTTTTACCCTTTTCTTTGGCACATATTGACAGTTAAATTCTTGTCTTTCGCAAATCATACTACTTTTGATACGATATTGTATAGAATTTGTAAAATCAATAAAAATTGTTTGGAAAAAAAAAATAGACTGTAAAATCACATCAACAATTAAAGGGGTTGACCAGACTGCTCGTCCTAAATCAATGGCACGGATACCATTCTTGAGGGAACCATTGAACAGTACAGTGGGTCTCATTCTCCAGGTCTGTGATAGTATACGTACACACAGCTAAATTTAAAGAGGAGGTCCACTAGAAAGCAAAGTGGCCACATTGATGTAAAGGTGTGACAGAAGGCTTTTTTCTACATACCTTCTGTTATCCATTCTGCCTGTAAGCGGCGCTATCGCTGTTTGCTCATCCCCCATAATGTGACCCAGGCTGCAGTGACTTCTGTTGTCCAGTGAGATTATGTCAACTTCCGGAATTGGAAGTTGACCTGTCATCACCGAGGTGGGACCTAGTCTCCGTGAGTGACCGGGCTCTGGATGGAGTTTCTTCGCACATTAAAGCCAGTCATTTACCGTGTTCTCTCCTTCACCACAGCGTACCATAAGCAGGAGCGATGCTGGGCTGTGATGTGCAGTGAAACTCCGTCCACAGCCCAGTCTCTCACGGAGACTGGGTCCTGCCTTGTTGATGTCAGTTCAACTTCCAATTCCAGAAGTTGACGTGACCTCACTGGACATCAGAGGTCATTGCCGCCTGGGTGACATGATCGAGGATTAACGGACAGCATTAGCACCGCTGACAGGCAAAATGGACAGCAGAAGGTATTTAGAAAAAGCCTTCTGTCACAGCTTTACATTGATGTGACCACTATGCTTTGTAGTGGACCACGATTCCATGATTAAGGCTGGAGTAGACTCTGGTTATCGACAGTAGCAAAGTACTATACGTGGTGCAACACACCCCTATACACATTTCTAAAAGCATAATTTAGTCACAGGAGAACCGCTTTAATTGTATAGAACAATGTCTGGTACAAGTTATTCATTAGACAGCTAGTGGCTTCATTGGAAGATGGTAGCACGGCTTAAGTACACTATTTGGCACGTCAATTGGCAAATCTCACAAGGTGGCATACATCAGAAGTGACGAGGGTACAAATGTTTCTCCTACATCACTTTAACAAAATGTGTATATACAACCATTGCATTTTCTGTTTTGTGCTGTGGGAGGCAGGGTGCCATCTTTGAAGGCCCACCCAGCCCTTAAACAGAAATTACTGATGTGCAAGGTGGGCAATAGAAAGTTTTCAGGATAGTTGGGACTCATGCACTTACACAGTGACGCAGAGCCCTACCCTTTGTATCTATCTGTTACAATTCAGAGAGGACATGTACAGACAATACAAAATAACAAAATTAAGATACCAGGAGGAGTGAGCGCCCTGCTCGTAAGCTTACATTCTATGAGGAAATAGGGGAGACACAAAAGGTGAATGGAGGGAGAAAAGCTTGTCATATATGATCCAGCCATCAATTTAATAGGGGATTCAAAACCAGCTGTGTGGACCGGTTGCTGGACAGAATTTCTACAGGTACACAGTGTAAAAAAGTACATGAAGATGAAGGAACCAGAAGATACAGGGGACAAGAATTGGAAGTAAATTTTATGAGGGGCAGAATGGGATTAGATTAGATGAGGGAGGTGAGGTGATAGGCTAGTCTTAAGAAATGTGTTTTTAGGGCCCGTTTAAAGGTGTAGATGTTGGGAATTAATCGGATTGTTCTTGGTAGTGTGTTCCAGAGCATTTACGCAGATCCCCTCCTGTCATGTATAGTATATAGTATGTAGCCTCCAGTCTCTCTTGTAATGTATATACTGTAGCCTCCAGTCTCTCTTGTAATGTATATACTGTAGCCCTCAGGCCCTCCTGTGATGTATATACTGTAAACCCCAGCCTCTCCTATGATATATACTGTAAACCCCAGCCTCTTCTGAGATGTATATACTGTAGCCCCCAGCCTCTTGTGATGTATATACTGTAGTGTGAGTGTGCACTGTGCGCGGCTAGGTCTGTTAAAGTGACATCCATCATGCTGCATGGCCTGCGGAGCCACATGCCCTGGAGGAGCTGGATGGAAACAAGTCGGGGTGGTGAGTGATGCTGCTGATGGCTTCCCTATTTTAAAAATATCTGTAATGTCTGTGTGCATGTATGATGTGTATATCTATGTATGTTAGTGTATATGACTGTGTGTGTGTGTATGTATGTTTGTGAATTTGTCTTCAAACATGTATGTATTCCTGTATTTTTACGTATCTGTGTATGTGCATGTCTGCGTGTGCATGGGGCCCACTGAGACTTTTTAACCCGGGGCCCACGAAACCCTGTAGCCAGCCATGACCCAGAGCCACCATTACAGGTATGACAGAAATCACACAGAGATAGTATACGAAGATTCAGGGATCTGCTCTTTTCTGCAGGGCCAGACACAAAAGTCACAATCTAGAGACTGGCTCTTCATAGCAGTTTGCTAGACCTGGTGCTAATTAACAATAGAAGTCCCAGGAATTTCGAGCTCCCTGGGTTCCAAAGGTAGAAATGTAAAATGACCCTTCTCTGGGACTTCTAGTGTTAACAAGCTGGCAGACAGCCGCGAGCCACACATCATGGACCTACGAGCCACATGTGGCTTCCAAGCTACAGGTTGGAGACCCCTGACGTAGGGCTTGCCTACCTTTCCCTTAAGGATCTGCTGCTTGGCCCTCCCAACTCCCAGTTGATACCCACTTTTTAATCAATACTCCATAAGTCCAGGGAAGCTCACCTTGTTCCTTTTTTAAGGGCGAAATGGGAGTTGAAAACAAATTTAGGACATCTAATGGAAGAGGATGGATGGGGCACTACTAGCCTCGCCTAAATTAGCTTTTTGGAATCACAATGAACGAGTTGCACAACTATATATCTTACTTACGGCTAGAGTTGAGCGTGGTTCGTGGTTCTCCAGTTCGCGGTTCGAGTGATTTTGGGGGGTGTTCTAGATCGAACTAGAACTCGAGCTTTTTGCTAAAAGCTCGATAGCTCGAGTTCCATTCGAGAACGGTTCTAGCAGCAAAAAACCAAGCTAATTACTAGCTGGCTTTTCGCTGTAGTAGTGTAAGTCACTCTGTGACTCACACTATTCTGAAATTTCAGCGTATAGTGTGCGGGGACAGCGCGTTCAGATCACTGCTGCTGGGATAATGGCGATCGCCTTTTTTTTTTCTGTTCTTCCTTCCCTAAGCGTGCGTGTAGGGGGGCGGGCCAGCATGTCAGCCAATCCCAGACACACACAGCGAAGTGGACTTTTTGCCAGAGAAGCAAGGGCATGTGTCATAGGCTGTCCATGTCACATGTCCCTGCATTATAAATACGGGCATCTGCCCGTCAGGACGCCATTATCTGCCTTCTGCTTCTGCGTGACAGTCACCGCAGACGCATCGCCTGTCGCCGATCCTGCTGTGTAAGCTCTATACACAGCGCTATACAGAATAGGGATAGAAGTTTCTTTCAGCCCTTCTAAGGGCTAATTACAGCAGGCTCAGAGCCATAGGTGACAGTCAGGTCCATGTAAACAGTTTTTAACAGCTACAGATAAGAGCGTCTGTGTAGCTAAGCTCAGGGACTTCCTTGCTGCATTTCACCATTAGGAGGGATAGAAAGTGAGGCTTCCTTTCCTCTACACTGACTCACAACCCAGCCACTGTACCCTCCTGCCCTTTTTAGCAAAGCCATTTTAATTGCAGAGTGCTGCCAGTTAGTGCCATCCAAAAAGTGGCTGTTGGACTTCATTAGTGTCATACTAGTGCCAAGCTATTTCTAGCACCTCTGCATTGTACCCTCAAACTCATTTTTACTAAGCCATTATAATAGCAAACACTGAGGAAACTTAGTGGCATCCTAAAAGTGGCTGTTGGACTTCATTAGTGTCCCACTGGTGCCAAGCTATTTCTAGCACCTCTGCATTGCACCCTCAAACTCATTGTTACTAAGCTATTAGAATAGCAAACTGTGCTGCCAGTTTAAGGGCCATAGTTGCATTGTCGGGGATAGTTATTGTTGTTTATTCTGCTGTCAATAAAGGTAGACCACCGCTGCAATCTACACCACCTCTCAATTTTTACTACCACATTTTATGTGCACAATCTTGTCGCAATCAAAATGAGTGGCAAAATGACAGATGCTGGTGGAAAGGGGAACAGGCGTGTTGGAAAAGGAAAAAAAGTTTGTGTCCGTGGGGAAGGTGGCAAAGCTCCATTAACATCTGCTGAAGATAGGCCATCTACCAGCAAAAGTAAGATGTCTACTACTTTCCGTGGACAATCCGATGTGCTCCCTTTTTTACGGACACGAGGAACTGGAACAAAGGTAGATGATGGCCAAAAAAAGGAAATGCTTGAATGGATCTCAAGTGGTCCAACCAGTGCCCTCTCCTCCACCTCAACTACCGCATCCAAAAAACACCAGTCCTCTGAGTTGTCATCCCAATCACACTTGCTTTCTCCCAGCTCTCAAGTCTCCATCCGCCCTGCACAGTATGGTGGAACAGAGATGGCTGCAGAGCTGTTCAGTCACACTATAGCCTGGGAATCAGAGGTCTGCTCCCAAGCTACAGTGAGTACAGACCAGGAAATGGCACTCGAGGAGGTCAACAGAGGCGGTGGAGGAGGATGCAACTGACGACGAAGTTACCTTGCGCCTTCCTGGACAGAGGAGGAGTACTGGTAGCACATCTACAACTGCATCCTCAGCCACCACTCTGCCTCTGAGCACTAGTCGGGGGGGCTCAGCAGGTCGCATGCCCTCTAAGCCTTGCCTAGCCTGGTCCTTTTTTGACCTAGCAAAGGATCGCCCAAATCATGTGATCTGTAAAATTTGTCGGGAATCTGTTAGTAGAGGCCAAAACCTCAGCAGTTTGACAACTTCTTCCATGAATCGTCACATGAATAAATATCATAGGTCCCAGTGGGAAGCTCACCGTGCTGCAATGCGGCCTAGCGGAGCGGACCATCCACCGCCTGCCCCTTCCAGTGCATCTGCGCACTCTTCATCTTCTAGGACTGTGGGGACAGCTGTCACACCTGGTTTTCCACGCACAACTTCCACCACCATTGTAACCGCAACAGGCAGTTTGCTTGGTAGGTCGTCAGTTAGTTTGGAAGGGGAAACAAGTGCGTGTGTACAGCTCTCTCAGACATCGATAGCACCAACGTTGGATGAAGGCAACATCATGTCTACGCCTGCACTTGCCTCACAAACCTGCATTTTTCCAGGGACACCCTACTCACCACCGTCTACACACAGCAGCCAGATCTCTGTCCCTCAGATTTGGACAATTAAAAGGCCATTTCCTGCGACCCATGACAAAGCTAAGAGGTTGACTTTATCCCTCTGTAAGCTCTTGGCTACCGAAATGCTGCCTTTCCGCCTGGTGGACACACAGGATTTTCGAGACCTTATGTCTGTCGCTGTGCCCCAGTACCAGATGCCTAGTCGCCACTACTTCTCTAAGAAAGGTGTGCCTGCGCTACACCAGCATATCGCACACAACATCACCGCTTCCTTGAGAAACTCTGTGTGTGAACGGGTGCATTTCACCACCGATACTTGGACCAGTAAGCATGGACAGGGACGTTACATGTCGCTGACTGGGCACTGGGTAACTATGGTGATAGATGGTGAAGGGTCTGCTGCACAAGTCTTGCCGTCCCCATGACTTGTGTGTCAATCCTCTGTGTCCAAGTTCCTCCACTGCTTCTGCCTCCTCAACCTCGTCTGGGTCCTCCACCTCCGCCTCAAGCCTGCCTGGTCAGGCCACCAGTGTTGTAACTGCGCAGAAGGAATCACGCACCCCTCATTACTATGCTGGCAGCAGAGCGCAACGGCATCAGGCGGTCTTTAGCTTGAAATGTATTGGAAATAAGAGTCACACAGCGTCTGAGTTGTGGGCAGCTCTGGAGACTGAGTTTGGTAAATGGTTGTCTCCACTCAACCTGCAGCCTGGTAAGGCCGTGTGCGACAATGCTGCAAACCTGGGTGCGGCCCTTCGCCTGGGCAAGGTGACACACGTGCCTTGTATGGCTCACGTGTTGAACCTTGTTGTCCAGCAATTTTTAACACCACTATCCCGGCCTAGATGGCCTTCTGAACAGGGCACGAAAACTGTCTGCTCACTTCCGCCGTTCAACCGCTGCAGCTGAGCGACTTGCATCGCTCCAGAAGTTTTTTGGCCTGCCAGTTCATCGCCTGAAATGCGATGTGCTGACACGCTGGAATTCGACTCTCCACATGTTACAGCGACTGTGGCAGCACCGCCGTGCCCTGGTGCAATACGTCATGACGTATAGCCTGGGCCAACGAGATGCAGAGGTGGGGCAGATCACCCTGATGGAGTGGTCTCAGATCAAGGACCTATGCACCCTTCTGCACAGTTTCGACATGGCGACGAATATGTTTAGCGCTGACAATGCCATTATCAGCATGACAATTCCAGTCATTTACATGCTGGAGCACACGCTAAACACTATTCGGAGTCAGGGGGTGGGACAACAGGAAGGGGAGGAACTACAGGAGGATTCATATGCGCAAGGGACAACAACATCACCAAGGTCCAGACGATCATCATCACCAAGGTGGCAGGCATGGGACCATGGGGGAAAGGGATCAACAAGGGTGCATGGTAGCAGGCGAAATGTTGAGGAAGGTGCAGGAGAACATGATGAAATGGAGGATGAACTGTCCATGGACATGGAAGACTCAGCGGATGAGGGAGACCTTGGTCAAATTTCAGTTGAAAGAGGTTGGGGGGAGATGTCAGAGGAAGAAAGAACGGTTAGCACCTCTATGCCACAAACACAGCGTGGACTTGGTCCGCATGGCTGCGCCAGACACATGAGCGCCTTCTTGCTGCACTACCTCCAACATGACCCTCGTATTGTCAAAATTAGAAGTGATGATGAGTACTGGCTTGCCACACTATTAGATCCCCAGTACAAGTCCAAATTTTGTGACATAATTCCAGCCATAGAAAGGGACGCACGCATGCAGGAGTATCAGCAAAAGCTGTTAGGGTATGTGCGCACTAGGCGTTTTTTTCACGCTGCGTTTTTATGTGCGTTTTTGTGTGCGTTTTTTGCTGCGTTTTTGCTCACTGCGTTTTTAATCAGTGCACAATGCCATTAAAGATTGTTGATGAAAAAAAAAAAAAAGTCTGATGTCATTTCCTTCTTCAAAATGTTCATTGTATGCAGGAGAGCAGACAGCTGCAGAACTAGTGTATGCAGGAGAGCAGACAGCAGCTGCAGAACTACAAGGCTCAGCATCCTCCATTCACTAGTGTATGCAGTTTTTTGCCCAAAAAGAAAAAAAAATGACATGGGCTTCGCCATATTTTTGTATGCTAGCCGGGTACAGCAGGCAGGTACGGGCTGCCCCCAACCCCCAGCTGCCTATTTGTACCCGGCTGGGAACCAAAAATATAGAGAAGCCCTTTTTTTTTTTTAATTATTTCATGAATTTCATGAAATAATTAAAAAGAAAAAAAATGACGTGGGCTTCGCCTAATTTTTGAGTCCAGCCGGGTACAACTAGGCAGCTGGGGATTGGAATCCACAGTGCAGGGTGCCCAAGATCTCTGGGCACCCCCACTGCGAATTGCAGTCCGCAGCCACCCCAGAAAATGGCGCTTTCATAGAAGCGCCATCTTCTGGCGCTGTATCCAACTATTCCAGCTGTCCTGATGCCGGGTGACTAGCTGGGTAATAATGGAGTTAGGGCTAGCTGTATATTATCAGCTAGCCCTAAGCCCGAAATTCATGGTGTCACGCCAATATTAGACATGGCCACCATGAATTTCTAGTAATGATAAAAATAAAAAAACACAACACACAGAAATTTTTTTTAATTACAAATAAAACACAACACAATTAGTGACTCCATCTTTATTGAAATAAAGAACCCCCCTCCGCAGTAATCCTGGGTTAGGGTCCCGCGCCGTCCAATCCGGATCCAATATCATCTGATCGGTTTGCTGGAAGGCAAAGCGATCAGATGATGTGTCAGGATCAAGTGCCTGAATCCCATCACACATCAGCTGATTGTATAAAAGCCGATTATACAATCAGCTGATGCATCAGTGCAAAAAAAAAATAAATAATACATACTCACTTATGTGCTGTGCTGATTACCGGCAGCTCCTAGAGCGATCGATTGGACAGGAGTCTGATCCCGTCCGATCGCTGCAGGAGCTGCCGGTTATCAGCTGATGAAGTCCCCTGACGGCAGGATCAGCTGATAGCCGGCCGGGCGCGAAAAAGCCGGCGAGACTACGATCAGCTGATGCGTCAGGTGACTGCATCAGGTGATCCACCGCCAGGTCCTGCAAGCAAGGTCCTGCCCCGGGGAGACTGCACACAGCCAGAGCGGCGGGACCGGGACAGGAGCGGACATGGCACCGGGACCCTGCAGACAGGTGAGTATATATGACATTTTTTTTTTCTACTGTTCACTTTGGTTTTCGCCGCTGCCTCCACCTCCCGCCCAGACATGGCGCCGCACGGAGCTGACATGCACAGGACGGGAGGTGGACGCAGCGGTGACGGTACCGGGAGGATTCATGCTTCTGTGTTTACCAACAGAAGGAATCCTCTTCCTGTACACGTCACTGTAGTACCCACCCCTTGCGTTTATAGCTGCGTTTTTAGTCATAGAAACGCAGCTATATTTGCAATGTGCCTTTTTCATTGCGTTTTTGAACATCTCATTGAACTCAATGGGTGAAAAACGCAGTGAAAAACGCAGAAATAATTGACATGCTGCGTTTTTGTGGTCACCACAAAAACGCAGCTAAAAAAAAACGCTGTGTGCAGACAGCACTTCTGAAAACCCATTGACATTGCTGGGGAAGCAATGTCACTGCGTTTTCAGCACAAAAATGCGGTAAAAAACGCCGCTAAAAACGCGGCAAAAACGCCTAGTGCACACAAGGCCTTACTCGATCTTGGCTCGGCTTTTCCACCAAACACCCGTGGTGCACGGAGTGAATCTCCCAGTTGTAACTCGACAAACATGGGACGGTCTCGTCATCTTCAACAGTCTTACCCGTACCAGCAGCACCGTATCTGGTGCTGGTAACAGCAATTTTATTGAATCTTTTCATAATTTTTTTAGACCATCCTTTGCAAGGCAACCAGAGACAACAAGTCTGACACATAGTCAACGGCTGGAGAGGATGATACAGGAGTATCTCCAAATGAACATCGATGCCATGACTTTGCTAATGGAGCCTTGCTCATTTTGGTCTTCAAATCTTGAAAAATGGCCTGAGCTCGCAACTTACGCCTTGGAGATCTTGTCGTGTCCCGCAGCCAGCGTTGTCTCTGAACGTGTCTTCAGTGCTGCTGGGTGTGTGCTGACAGATAAGCGCACGCGTCTGTCCAGTGACAATGTGGACACTAACTTTCATCAAAATGAACAAGTCATGGATCCACAAGGAATTTACTACCCCTGTGTCATCCTGGGGAGAGTAAATGCTTGTGGATTTTGAATGTGCTTGATGCAAATCTACCTGTGAAGTGTACAACTGGGGAACAAGTGCTGCCACTGATGGGATGTCTGTGTGGCCCAATTTTTGGAAAAAAGGGAGACTCCGCTTGGAGTAACCCTTGCTTGCTGTGTTTTTAAAAAGGAGCCAAGATGAACAAGTCATGGTTCAGCAAAGACTTTGCTACCTACCCCGGTGTCATCCTGGGGAGAGTAAATGCTTGTGTATTTTTGAATGTGCTTGATGCAAATCTACCTGTGAAGTGTACAACTGGGGCACAAGTGCTGCCACTCAAGGGGTGTCTGTGTGGCCCAATTTTTTGAAAAAAGGGAGACTCCGCTTGGAGTCCCCTTGCGGTGTTTTTCATGATTTTAGAAGGGCATGCCATGCCTATATCTGTGTCTCGTCCTCCTTTTCCTCGTCAAGCTGTTATGTTTTCGCATGATATGTTCATTTCACTTTCCCATGTGTTTGTGTTGTGTTGTGAGTTGTTTGTCACCTTTTGGACACCTTTGAGGGTGTTTTCTAGGTGTTTTTATGTGTTTGTGATTGCCTCCCATTGTTTCCTATGGGTTCGAGTGGTTCGCCGAACCGAACGCAAACCAAACCTTGGTTCGGCGAACCGAACTCGAGCCGAACCACGACCGGTTCGCTCATCTCTACTTACGGCATATTACACTACTTCACAGGTTTAGACCTAGTTACCAAAACCAGTGCCCAAAATGACACAAAACCCCTGGCACTTTCTTTTATCTTTTCTGGAGATATCCATGGATCTTCGGTTTTGGGAGTAGGCTATTTAGATTCTTAAAGGACATAGTTGGATCTCTGGCCCCTCTCTGCCTGAAAGATATCTATTCTATATTAATATTAATTTGGAAACCTGTGAATCAAGATATAAATGCGTACTTTTCTGAATCTCTGTGTTATGCAAACAAGGTGGTGGTGAGGAACTATAGTTGAATGGATCTCACTCTTTAATGCTTTGTTACCCCACAAGAAATTTTTGTATAATGAGCGACATCACCCTGGAAAATCCGTCAGAGTCCGGCTTATCACAGCGGTATCTGATCTTTCAGAAGTGACTCTTGTAAGCCTTTTAGCGTAGGGCCATCAATACCAATCTATTCCTTGGCATCTGCGATGTCAACCTGGTTTCTACATGTGGATTTCTTTAGACATTGTTAAGCTACGAAGATGTTACGATTATAATAGTATTAGATTTAGGCATTGTTGTTACCGTCATATATTGATCCTTAGGCTTGTCTGACACATCCTAGATAAAGTTATTGCTTTAATAAAAAAAAATAAAATTTAAAATGGATGGCTTCCATGTGGCATCCGATTATCATGGATCCACATATATCTGAGTGGACTAGTCTGATCTTCGAAAATGGACCAGAATAGGCATTAGTACAGACGTAGGCTAGAAATAAGATGTTTGAATAGCTCATTGTCTTGCATTCTGGCACTACTTTATAACCTATTACAAACAAGATTGCAGCATCATTCAACCAGATTTTACATATTTTCTTCTTTTGATTAGGTGAGAGATAGGATCCAGCAAAAGGATGAATTTTCAACAAATAAATAAAATTCTTTTTTTTTTATTTATCCATCTAAAATGTTACAAACATGTGAGGAACTCCATACAAAAAAGTGTGCAATTCAGCAATGGACTACGCGTTTCAGCGCAATGCACTTTCTTCACGGTCCTACTTCTTTTATTTGTCTTCTTAAAGTGTAACTAAATATTTGAGTTTTTGTTGTTTTTTTTTTTTTGCTACGTTAGTCATTAGTTCTGCAGTTATGTGGGAGCCCAAGTCCTGAGATTCCGTACTAATCTCACCCATCTTCGAGCTACCGGTCTGCATCTGATTCCCGCAGATGCTTTGCCAGCAACCGGTCTGGACACAGCTCCACCTGAGGCAGAAGACGCAGCTAGCCATCAACCAGGTGGACACAGGGCGTAACCCCCCGTCCCCGCCAGTAGTGGGATATCTGTGTAGTATCCCGGGCGGTCTCCCTGACAGACATTGTCTAAACCACTGACAATAAAAAAAAGTAACTCCTAAGTGAAAATAAACAAATTGTGCCCAAAGTGTCAATATTTTGTGTGGTCACCATTATTTTCAAGCACTGCCTTAACTCTCTTGGGCATAGCGTTCACTAGAGTTTCACAGGGCCACTAGAATCCTCTTCCATCCTCCATGACGACATCACAGAGCTGGTAGATGCTAGAGACAGTGTTCCTCCACCTATTTTGTGATGCTCAATAGGGTTTATGTGTGGAGACATGCTTGGCCAGTGCAACACCTTTTAACCTACAGTTACTTTCTTATCAAGGCATTGGTCATCTTGGAGGTGTGTTTGGGGTCATTATCATGTTGGAAAACTGCCCAGTTTCTGAAGGGAGGTGATCATGCTCTGCTTCAGTATCTCACAGTACATGCTGGCATTCATGGTTCCCTGAATGAATTGTAGCTCCCCACACCCAGCAGCACTCATGCAGACCTAAACCATGACACTCCCACCACCATGCTTGACTGTAGGCAAGACACACCTTCTTTGTACTCCTTACCTTTCTTGTGTATTATCTTTAGAAGAGACTTCCTTCTGGGAGGACAGCAATGCAGACCAATTTGATGCAGAGTGCGGTGTATGGTCTGAGCACTGACAGGCTGAAACCCAACCCCTTAAACCTCAGCAGTAATGCTGGCAGCACCCTCTATTTTGAAAAGACAACCTCTGGAAATGACACTGAGCACGTGCACTGAACTTCTTTGGTCAACCATGGTGAGGCCTGTTCTGAGTGGAACCTGTCTTGTTCAATCACTGTGTAATGTTGCAGCTAAGTTTCAGGGTGTTGGCAATCTTCTTGTAGCCTAGGCCATCTTTAAGTAGATCCACAATTCTTTTTTTTAGATCATCAGAGAATTATTTGCCATGAGGAGCCATGGTAAACGTTCCTTGACCAGTATGAGAGGGTGTGGAGTGATGGCGTCAAATTCATCATACTTGCTCCCCATTCACACCCAACACCTCGAAAAACAAAGTCACTTGACACTCGGAAGGGACTATGGCTAATTAGGCACAATTTGACTATGTTCACTTAGGAGTGTACTTAATTTTGTAAGATATTTACAGGGCACCAAATTTACGCTGTTGTACAAGCTGTACACTGACTATTTTACATTTTATCAAAGTGTCATCTTCAGTGTTGTCTCGTGACAAGAGAAAATAAAATATTTACAAGAATGTGACGGGTGTACTCACTTTTATGATATGCTATATTTATATTTATTTTTTTTTTTTAAATTTATAGAAATGATTAGAAATTAAAAATATTGTATTGCAAAGTTATCTGCCAGTTAAATGAGCTACTGGTTATGAGAAAACAAAATGTTACTGGAGATTAGAATAATAGGACTTTTCTCAAATATTTTTCATTACCAAATCAGATGATTTCCCTCGGCATCACCGGTTTCATCAGAGTGAGTGCAGATCTGATGAGATTCTCCTATCCGAGAAGTAACAGCTATGTGGGGTTGGTGTTATACAACAGCTAAAGGCCAAGTGGCCAGATCTGGTAGAATTGGGTCAGATCTGTTTTGCCATTTTGTCCACTTTCTGGTCCTTAGAATATAATGGGAGAATTTTTCCCCACCTTAGAATATTGTTCTTTATCAGCCATGTAATAAGATGTCCATACATATTATACATTGTAATAGAGGAGGATACAGCTACTTGTAAACAATTAAAGGGGTTGTCTACTGCTTGGGCAACCCTTCCTTATTCCCCAAGTTTGCCATGTTAAAATAAAAAAGCTTATACTTGTATCCTGTGCCGGTGTCGTTCCAGCGGTGTCGACATTCGCTTTCCTGGGGCTTATGGGAGGTTGAGAGCTGCAGCTGACCCCTCACCTGATTACTTATCCTTCTTGAAGGTTGGGAGAGTGAAGTGCAGTGCTCGCTCGACCTAACAACCTCACGTGAGCCCCAGGAGAGCAAGTGCCGCAAGTGGAGGTGAGTATAAGGCCGGGGAAACACTGGGCACTAGTGCGATCCTCGCATGACACTCTGCTCACGCTGGCAGCACAGCAGAGCCGAATGTCATGTGAGTGTCCCTGCGACTGAGGTCCGACTGTGCGAGTGGACCTCAGCTTTGGGGGGGGCGGGCCGGCACTGGGGAGAGGAGGGAAGGATTTATCTCCCTCTCTCCTCAGTAGCCGGCTATAGCGATTCTCCCTCTGCACTTGCGGTACACCGGTGTACTGTGAGTGCAGTGCGATTTTTCTCTCGCCCCATACACTTGAATGGGTGCGAGAGAAAGAGTCCCGCATTACAGTCGCAGCATGCTGCAATTGTTTTCTCGGTCCGATTAGGGCTGAGGAAAATAACCGCTGATCTGCGCTGACACACAGGCTGATATTGGTCTGAGTGGAATACGATTTTTTTTTTATCGCACTCCACTCGTACCGTTTTTCTCGCTGTGTGGCTTAGGCCTAAGTTTTATTTTGACAGGGACAAACAATGGGAATGAAAAAGGGTTTTTCAAGTCGTGGGCAACCCCGTTAATCTTCTGATGGAGGCAATAGATGCCTGTAAAATGTAAATCTTGAGTCTTTGTCTACATACCATACACAGACTTGCTCATACTATACACAACATGCTGAGCAGAAGGTTGTGACGGGATTTATCCTTGTTTTAGCTCCTAGCCGGCTTTTCTTCCTAATAGTTACTTAGGTTGAAAAAAGGCCTAGGTCCATCTAGTTCAACCTTCCTCCACTAATTTATACATTTTGTCACCAAATCATTTATAACCAACAATGTTGTGTGCACTGAGGAAATCATCCAGCCCTCTTTTTTAAAAGCTGTTCTAGTATCTGCCATTACTACCTCTTGTGGTAGGGCATTCCACAGTCTGACTGCTCTAACTGTAAAGAACCCTTTCTTATTTAGCTGCCGGAATCGCTTTTCTTCCACTCGCAGTGAATGCCCCCTGGTCCTTAGTATTCTCTTTCCATAATATACAGAAATTCATGTTATCTTCATATATAATTAAATCCATCATTAAGTAAATAAATCTGTCATACTGTAGTCTCATTCTCCCCTACACATAGTGGTATTTTCCAGCTCAAAAGCAGGAAGTCTCACACAGCTTTAAAGTAGAGTGACAGTGTAGAGCCATCTTCAGCCTTTCTTTTTTTAAAGCGCATCAATCACCAGCATTTTCCTATATAACCTAAAGCAAGTGCTATACTGGTACTATCAGGCCTGCTTCTCTATATACCTTTTAGGTGTCAGCTAGATTTATAGGTTTTGAAACACAAGCAAGTAAAATTTGTAAAATGAGCATTTTTTTTTTTTTGAATGGCAGCAGCTGCTGATCAGCTGATAGCTGGGGTGGGTTTTGTTAGTGATTCGCGCCCCCTGCCTGTCCGTCCTCCCCTATCTGTTATTTCTGCTAATTCTATTATAGAATAGTTTTACTAAGTAGCTAGAAGGGCCTGCACTGATGTCACATGGGTATGACACCAGCACAGGTCCTTCTAGCCACTTAGTAAAACTATTGTATAATAGAATAAATATAAAAAAGGAGGACGGACGGACAGACAGGGAGGTCGTAATCACCATCTAAACCCTCCCCAGCTATCAGCTGATCGGCAGCTGCTGCCATTCAAAACAATGCTGATTTTACAAACTTTACTTGCTTGTGTTTCAAAACCTGCAAATCCTAGCTGACAACTAAAGCTGGCCTTACACACTGCGACATCGCTACCGATATATCGTCGGGGTCACGTTGGTAGTGGCGCACATCCGGCACCAGTAGTGACATCGCATCGTGTGACGCAAATGAGCGACGATCAACAAGCACAAATACGTGCGATATCGTAGCTCGTTGTCACGTCGCTCATTTCCATAATATCGCTGCAGCGACGGTACAATGTTGTTTGTCGCTCCAGCGGCATCACACATCGCTGTGTGCGATGCCGCTGGAACGACAAACATCTCCTTACCTGTGTCCACCAGAAAAGGAGGAAGGAAGGAGGTGGGCGGGATGGTCTGGCCGCTCATCTCCTCCCCTCCTTTTCTATTGGGCGGCGGTTCAGTGACGCTGCTGTGACGTCGCTGTGACGCTGAACGAACCGCCCCCTTAGAAAGGAGGCGGATCGCCGGTCACCGCGACGTCGCAGGGCAGGTAAGTAGTGTGACGGGGGAGTGCGATTTTGTGCGCAATGGACAGCGTATGCCCGTGTCGCACAAAAGAGGGGGCGGGTACGCACGATAGCGATATCGTCACCGATATCGCTCCTGTGTAAAGCCCGCTTAAAGGTACGTATAAAATCAGGCCTGATAATGCCAGTATAGCACTGGCTTTAGGTTATATAGGAAAATCCTGGTGATTGGCGCGGTTTAAGGGACCAGACCTTTCATTGCTAAGCTAGTTTTAAGTTTTCCTAATTGATTATAATTGAGAGGTTTTATATGTTGGTCTTTTATTTCATGAAGTATTCCACGAGGTGCTTGGTCTTCGTCATAATGTGACTATTGCGGGTTTGACAATGATGCCATTTTGTACTCATGAATCACATGAAATAAATAGTCGGTTTACAGTGTTACCGGTTTGTGGCTGCACACTAAGGAGTGGGTCATTTGTCACGAGAGCACAGAGCAATGTGACTGTGATTACGGCAGGAAATTGTCAGACAAAAAAAACATTTGTAGTGAATAATTTTGTCCATTATTTTCATGAATCCAAGCAGAGGATGGCAGGGTAATGTGAGATTGGTTATCATTAGGGCTCATCCAGCACAGTGTTAATGGCACAAGTGTAATGGAGTCTGTAAATCTGCAGCACCAGGCTCTGTTCTGTAGCTCCATGTCTGAGGTGCATGTTTTTCCCACCGGTGACTGTTCTTCCTTTTGCACGAACTTCCATTACCTCCTATAATTTATTCATTTCATTCCATATGTACGCAAGAGGTCATACATATTAATGGTTGCTTTTAAACATTGAAGATGCTTGCTAATGCACCTGTGCATTTCTTGGAAGTCTACTGCACTGATTACCAAAACTGTCATTCCCCATTTCTTTCTTTATCCTTAGGGACAATTTACGGTTGCTTTGGTAACACAGGAATAGCCGTGCTATATACCATATGTATGCACGCGGTTTTCTGCATCAATTCTTCCATGTAAATGAGTAAATGCATCCAGACTTGAGGTTAGAGAAATGGCTAGCCAAGTTATGCTAACCCTCCATACTATCATGGGAAAGGCGGCTCACTACAGCAGACATTTCCAGTTTCAAGCAAAAAAAAATGTGAAGGATGTGTCTGTATAATTGACCTTAAAGATTTAAAGCCCCACTCCAGTGTTTTTTTTTTATATCATCGCTCGAGTGGTGCTTTCACTGTAAGTCCCCTGGCCCTGATCTTATACTTGCCCTTTGGCAGCTTCACCTTTTTTCGGCATCGCTCCAGTCCAGCGGCACCATCATGTACACATAACGTCTGATTGTCCGAAAGTCAGACGTTACATCATAAGAGCTCAATACAAGTCTATGAGAGCCACAATGAGGCCCTCATAGAGTTGAATTGAGTTGTGACCTCCAACGCAATCCATAAAACACTGCAGCTGCCGACAGGAGCGCCGGTGATAAAAGGTAAAGCCGTCTGTGATTGAGTATGAGACAGGGATCTGTGGACATAGATTTAATGCACCGCTCCAGCGTTAAAATAAAGCTGAAGTGGTGCTTTAAAGAAATTAATAATTAAATGTATATAACACTGTAAGAATGTTTTAGGCAGATGTGGAAATAATGCTTTAAAGGAACCTGTCACCAGATTTGAACTGAAAACTGTGGCCACCACCAGTGGGTTCTTATATACAGCATTCTAACATGCAGCATAAAAGAGCCCAGGCCGCTGTGTAGAACGTAAAAATGACTTTATAATACTTACCTAAACGGGTTGTAAGGTGCAGACGGGTGTCTCTGTTCTCCGGTACCGGCGCCTCCGCTTTCGGCCATCTTCATCGTCCTTCTTCTGAAGCCGGGGTGCATGACGCGTCCTACGTCATGCACATGCGCTGGCATTGAGGTCCCGCTCATGCGCACTATAATACTTTGATCTGCCCTACTCAGGACCTGTGGGGTTGTAGCTCACTGGTGAGCCCAGATTTCTTAGTTCTAGTGATAGGTATTATTGCATAATGCCAACTTTGTGTGAACAGATTAGGAAAGAACCTTTTTTGTTCCAGCGTGATATTACATTGATACACAAAGCAAGGCCTATGAAGGCTTGGTTGGGCAAGTCTGGTGTAAAGCCTGCTTTAGACGTTGCAATTTGTTGTGCAATCGCGTTTGCGATGTGACAAGCCCAGATCGCCTATGTGATCTAATGAGATTGCACGTTGGTCGTTCATTTGCTGTCACACGTGCGTTAGTAGTCGATGTTAAATTGATCAATTTTGTGTGCGATCCTTTCGATCATGTGTTCTGTGACGTATGCATTGGACACCTTTTTTTTTTTTTTATTTATTGACTTGCCAAGCGTGTGTAATGTGTAGGGATGCGTTTTTACTATGTCATCTGCCATTCAGCTCTGCTACATGGCCGCTGACAGCAGCCACAGACAGCCATGTAGCAGAGCTGAATGGCAGATGACAGCAGACACAGACAGAGCCGCACTGTCAGAATGAACTCGGGTGAACCTCACCCGACTTCATTGTCATGCTGCGGCTCTGTCTGTGTCGCGTCCTGATTAGCGGTCACCCGTGAAGGACTCACCGGTGACCGCTAATCTCCTGAGTGACTGAATTGAGCAGCCCTCTCTCATACTCACCGATCCCTGATCCCCGGCGCGGCGCTGCACGGCGTTCACACTGCTCCGGCGGCTTTTACTATTTTGAAAAAGCCGGCCGCTCATTATTCAATCTCGTATTCCCTGCTTTCCCCGCCCACCGGCGCCTATAATTGGTTGCAGTCAGACACGGCCCCACGCTGAGTGACATCTGTCTCACTGCACCCAATCACAGCAGCCGGTGGGCGTGTCTATACTGTTCAGTGAAATAATGAAATTAAAAAATAGATATATTTATCTTACTCGCTTATCAACTCTTTACAGTCACCATTATCACTGTCCCCATTGTGGCTCACAATCTAACCTTACTATATGGGAGAGAAAAGGCGCAATAGGGTCTTACCCGATATATTGTGCAAAATCATAAAGAAGTGATGCACTCACCTGATCGGGTTGTGCCAGTCACAACTCCTTTAACAGCAAAAGTGAGCGCCCAAGCGGTCCAGCAGCAGCCCTGTTACACAAGTGGAACATCAAAGAAAAACTGGAGAAAACAGGTTTTTTGCCGCGCTTGAAGACCACAGACATTGATGTCAGAACAGATGATTCTTTTATTATTTCATTCCTACGCGTTTCGGAGACCCCAACTGTCTCCTTCTTCAGGGAAAAGTTCTCCAGTTTTTCCTTTGATAATCTAACTTTACTGTTCCCTATGTCTTTGGAGTGTGGGAAGGAACCAGAGACCTCGGAGGAAACCCCCACAAACACGGGGAGAACATACAAACTCCTTACAGATGTTGTCATATACTTACTAGACATATGGGTTACAAGCTTATATATTATGGCCAAAATATGACCAATACCTCACATTTATTATCAATTTTATCATTTTATTATCGCACAATTTTTGCAGGATGCAGCCGGTCCCCTGGGATGTCTGTCCATTGTGCCAATGCACCTAGGTGCTGGGCAGCCCGCCTGACCTAATAGAAGGGCGTGATCAATAGGCTTTGCCTGGACACTGTACATTGCACGTATCTGTGTGACTGACGCCCTATTTTAGATCTTATTTGTGTGCAGTTTTTTGCCAGCAACCTCCCCCTCCTGTTATAATAGGCTGAGGGTGGTTGTCTTATAGGCATTCTGCACTTGTGATCTTCCAACCTTTATCATGGGGGGCCGTATGCATCTTGCATGTGCTTTTGCCACTATCTGACCAGTCTTTGGCTGTTGGCTTTATTTTTGGTGAGTTTTTTATGAATATATGATGAGCTTTTTTTTCATATACTTACTAGACTAGCAATGGAAAGTAATAGTTTTATCAATAATGTTCTTATCATTGTCATTACGTTCCTAATGTCAGCAATGAACCATGTGCAATAAGGAAAGCTCCACGCATAGCTCTACAATTAATTTGGGCCGTTGAGTGGCCAGAACACATGATTTTGCCACATGAAGATCAATGATTTCAACGTTAACAGGCGCTGCCGCTGGGGAAGAGCTCTGGCTGCAATGGTCACTGCCTAATGAATTGCTCCTTGTGGGCCACAAACTGCGGCTATGTGAAATATCAGAGGACTAATGGGATCTTAAAAGAATGAAAAATGTAGACCGAGATGAGGTTCATTAGAAAATACTTACACATGGAAGACGCTTTTGAGCCCCCCTCTGGAGTCTTTATTTTCCTGGCCGCTTAGAAATAGGTTGGCTTGTTCATTGAAGAGCTAATAAAAGGAAACATTGTAGTTCTAATAATCCGGCGCTATCTGCCTAATTATAGGCAATTTAATAAAAACATGAGTTTGAGTTATTCTTGTGTAGAAATGTGTCTAAAATGGACAAATCCTGGTCAGAATGGCATTGAAATATCAGATTTTACGACACTTCCGATTTCCCCTACAATGTTACTAACCCGACAAGATCTACAAATTCCACTGTGATATACATTGTACAGTCCATAGACGCATGAACATTCCCAGCGAAGAAGCCTGTAAATCGCAGCTTTTTTCACATAATTTATCTTTCCTTTTTACATGTTTAGTTCACAAGACAAGCTTTGATCTTTTAAAAATATTACTATATCTCTATATTTTGGTATGGGGAGTCATTAAAGGGAACCTGTCACCACTTTTTTGGCGTATAAGCTTCGGCCACCACCACCGGGCTCTTATATACAGCATTCTAACATGCTGTATATAAGAGCCCAGTGTGAGAACATAAAAAACACTTTATAATCCTTACCTAACGGTCGTGCGGTGGGCCATATGGGCGTTTCCGTTCTCCGGTGCCGGCGACGCGTCTTTCGGCCATCTTCATCCTCCTCTAGCCGCCGTGCATGATGCGTCCGACGTCATCCACACTCCCCAGCATTCAGGTCCTGAGCAGGGCAGATCAAAGTATTGTAGAGCGCCTGCATATGACTGGTGAGTGTGTATGATGTAATGCGTCATGCCCACAGGCTTCAGAAAGAGGACGAAGATGGCCGAAAGAGGAGGCGCCGGCACCGGAGAATGGAGACACTCATATAGCCCACCACACGACCGTTTCTTGAGTATTATAAAGTGTTTTTTATGTTCTCACAGTGGCCTGGGCTCTTATATACAGCATGTTAGAATGCTGTATATAAGAGCCGGGTGGTGGTGGCCGCAGCTTATAGGCCAAAAAACGTGGTGACAGGTTCCCTTTAAAGACTATTGTTTCACAAATTGCCAGATATGTTTGTGTTTTTTGTATTATTTACTTTTTTAATTTACTGTTTAGGTAAATAAAGAATAATCGAAGTCTCTCATCCCAAAAAAATCATGTTTAGCCCTCTTCTCTCCTCCCGTAAAGTTCTTACCAGACTTTCATACCGTTAAAAATATAGCAAGTCCAGCACGGAAGACATGCTCATCCTTTATTCCAAAATTATAAAATCTTCAACAACAGAGACATACAGAAATATGAAGCGCCAGGTCTAGTTGGTCCAGTTAACGCGTTTCGGAGAAAATCTTTTAGTCATCACCTCAAGTTTCATACCGTTCCCGATTTTGGATTGCATTTTCTTTCTCTTTTATGTGGCCTCATGGTGTGCCTTCCTTTTTTCCCCACTATGAGTTTGAGTGATAATGAAACACTTGTGACATTTCTAATTGATCTGGAGATATTGGGCTACTTAGGGTTTGTGTACATTATTACATGATGTCTTTTTAGGTTGCTTCCATCTGGAACGTGCCTGAAAATGTGGTAAAAAAAAAAAAAAAAAAAAAAAAGCCAAAAAGAGTGAACTTATGCACTACAATATTAAAATATTTTTTTCTCTGCGTATGTTTCATCTTCTTCACTACAGTTAGTTGCTTCAGGCTTCAAAAACCATGACACAGCATAAATGGGAGCAGTCCATTCTTTTAGCGGCTTGCAATTGGTGGTCAACACTATGGATAAAGAAGGCGTCAAAGACCTCCCAGAAGACATCAGAAAAGACACTTTGGAGAAACACCTCCAGTGTTTTCCTGAAGTATCTTAATCTTCAAAAATGATGCGAGTAGGCTGGCATCTAAGGCTACTTTCACACATCAGTTTTTTGGCATCAGGCACAATCCACCGTGTGCCTGATGCAACGGATCCGGCATAGAATATGCAAAAACGGATGCGCCGGATCCTTAGGTAGGGCATTCCACAGTCTGACTGCTCTAACTGTAAAGAACCCTATCCTGTTTAGCTTCCAGAATCTCTTTTCTTCCACTCGCAGGGAATGCCCCCTGATCCTTAGTATTGTCTTTGGAAGGATTAAGTCATGTGCCAGTCCTTTATATTGACCACACATGTATTTATACATATAAATGAGATCTCCTCTGAGATGTCTTTTTTCTAAGCTAAACATATCTAACTTTTTCGAACCTCTCATCATATGGGAGGCCTTCATTCCTTGTAATAGTCTAGTTGCCCGCCTTTGAACTGACTCTAACTTCTGAATGTTCTTTTTAAAATATGGAGCCCAAAACTGGATCCCATATTCCAGATGTGGCTTTACAAGTGGATCGGTAACAATATTTTGGGATCACGGGATCTAATCTCTCTTGTTATACACCCTAAAATCTTGTTTGCTTTTGCAGCTGCTGCCTGACATTGAGTGCTGCTGCTCAGCTTATTTATCACAATACTCTAGCCTCTCTCCTGTTCTGTAGTCCCGAGTTTACTTCCATGTAATGTATATGCAGCAATAAGATTACTCCGTCCTAGGTGCATTACTTTACATTTGTTGTTATGTTTCATTGGGTTTGGTCCTTTACATTATTCACCTTTCTAGTGAGGAGCATGTCCTCTTCTAATCACCAGGACTGGGTACTTGTGTGAGGGGAGCGCAGGGCTCACATGCACAAAGCCGCCTTCTTCACATCTTCTGGCACTCATGCAGGTCTTCGTGTCATAAATCCCATAGATTTTGAATTAAGAAGCAAGGTAAATGTACCTCCTGCTAATCCACTCAACTCTTGGCCACAGTCTTGTGCCCAAAGAAGAAAAGTAGACACAAGCCCCCTGTTCTGGCCATCAGTGGGACCCACACCAACCCCACTATTCAGGATAGGTGATAACTTGCTTGGACCGGAATACCAAGTTTAGACTTTTGCATTGGTTCATTTCCTAGGGACATTTAAAGACCAAGACTACATCATATACAAATTGGGCCTGTTGTAGTGTGTGCTGCTGTAGTTTATTTTATTTGGCACAAGAGGTTTTGCTGAACTGGTGTTAACCCACCCTTGAGTCCCAATGAATTTATTTTATGGTCAAGCCTGTCTTGAGAAGACATGTGGTCGTTGTTTTTAAATCTGCCCCTATGTTTTCTAATTTTTAGTTCTGTGCTCTAAATGGGGCTTAAAGGGAACAGGTCTCCTCCAAAAATCCTATTCCCCCTGCAGATTTAGGCTATGTTCACACGTATTTTTGCTGCATTTATTCTGCATCGAAAACCTGCTCTCTTGGCAGTAACAAAGCTGCTTGCAAAAAACAGGCTTTGCAGCTCTTTAGCTCTTTTTGTTGCATTTTTTGTGTTGCACTTTTTTGGTTTGTCGTTTCCCTATAGTGCATGTTTTTAATAAGTTAATTTTATTCCCCTCAAAAGCAGCAAAAGTGCAGCAAATACACAGTGGTTGTGTTTTTGTACTTCTTATTGCTTTCTAGGGTGAAAAAATTATGCAAAAATGCTAAGAGAATCAACATGCTGCTTTTCTCAAACGTAGCAGTTTTCCAGTTCAGTCAGGGAAAAAAAGCAATCGGGCATGAGTTTTCTGAAATCTTCATATCTTTTGCTGGTACTGCAAAATTTTTTTTTTAATTTTGCATAAAACCCATGAAAAAAACCTTGCAAAAACGCAACATGTGAACAGAGCCATACAGCTAATCTGCAGGTAAATGGCGTTTTAAATCATATCTGACCGACACAGCACTGCTGCAGGGAGAAAATAGTTATATTGTCCCTGCAGCTGCTCAAGTTTGTCATCAAGGAGCTTAAGGCTATGTGCGCACTGTGCTTTTTTTTACCTGCTTTGTCAACTGCAGCGTTTTAATGCCAAAATGCATGCTATCTGCTTTTCAAGCAAAGTCTATGGGAATTTGGGATTTTTTGTGCACACTATGCTGTTCAAAATGCTGCATTTTTGTTGCAGAAATTTGGGCAAAAACTTTTTTTTTTAAAGAAACAACATGTCAATTGTTTTTGCCATTTGCGTTTTGAACTGCAAGTACATCGACGCAAAGTGCGCACATAGCCTAAAAGCAAAGTTTTTGCCCAAATTTCTGCCACAAAAACGCAGCGTTTTGAACAGCATAGTGCGCACAAGAAATCCCAAATTCCCCTAGACTATGCTTGAAAAGCAGAACGCATGCATTTTGGCATTAAAACGCTGCAGTTGAAAAAACAGTGGGAAAGCAGGTAAAAAAGCAAAGTGCGCACATAGCCTAAAGGCCACTTTACACGCTACGACATCGCTAGCAATTGCTAGCAATGTCGAGCGCGATAGCACCAGCTCCCGTCGTTGTAACGATATGTGGTAATCGCTGCCGTAGCGAACATTATGGCTACGGCAGCGTCACACGCACATACCTGCTCTGCGACGTCGCTGTGACTGCCAAACAATCCCTCCCTCAAGGGGGAGGTGCGTTCCGCGTCACTGCGACGTCACTAAGCGGCCGCCCAATCAAAGCGGAGGGGCGGGGATGAGCGGGACGAACATCCCACCCACCTCCTTCCTTCCGCATTGCCGGTGGACGCAGGTAAGGTGAGGTTCCTCGTTCCTGCGGTGTCACACACAGTGATGTGTGCTGCCGCAGGAACGAGGAACAACATCGTACACGCAGCAGCAACGATAATTGAGATTAGGGGGGGATGTCACCGATTAGCGTTTTTGAACGTTTTTGCAACGATTCAAAATTCCTAATAGGTGTCACACGCTACGACATCGCTAACGTGGCCGGATGTGCGTCACAAAATCCGTGACCCCAACGACATCGCTTTAGCGATGTTGTAGCGTGTAAAGCGGCCTTTAGTCCTTGTTTAGACATTTGATTTTTTTTCTCTTGCGTATAAACTCTGATCGTTGTTCTTCAGGGTCTGTTCATCATTTTTTCCATCAGTGATTTTCATGAATGAAAAAATATATAAATGAATTGTAAATCTTCTCTCATTTATTACGGATAGCACACAAATGGCATCAGTATGCTGTTTGTGATTTTCAAAGACCCACAACCTTGTATGAGGAATTTTGATCTGCCACTCTGATAAAATAAAAAAAAAATGGACATATATCTGTAATGATTTTTTGTTTTATGTAGACCAGTCTGTCTGCAAAAATACTTGGACCTGTGAACGGCTCCATAGGCTATAATGACTATGCGTTCTAGCCATGAAAAACGCAGAATATATGACTCCCGAATGTCTGAATATGGCCTAACCATCATGGCTTACCGTAAGCAGACTGCATGTCAATGTGCAGAGCTTTGGGGTTAAACACCACGAATGAACATTTTTGTAATGGTTGCAAATTGAGCGTAGCCTTTAAGGAATAGCAAAATATTGTCCTTCTTAATGTACTCTGAGTAAGAATTTAGTCCTATGGGATGGCGTGGGGGCCATGACTGTTGGGCTGTATGTTTCACAAGTGTTCATACAGAAATGCAGCCTCTAAATAATAAACGTCCCCATGTACAGTAAGTCTGGGCTTGTTTAGACATGGAGCCACTATTCTTAGCCCATGTGTATTCTAAATGCGTTCCTCACCTTCTTTTCTCATGTTTTGTTTTAGGATCCTGCAGGAATATTTGAGCTGGTAGAACTTGTTGGAAACGGAACGTATGGACAGGTTTACAAGGTAAGATACCTCTGTGAATACTTTGTAGATGGTCTCAAAAGATACACCGCGAAAGAATGAAGACTGTTGTGTTAGGTTCGCATTTTTCTAAAACATTCTTTTAAGTATATTATAAAAACACGCATTTAGTCATTTCAGACAAGTCTTTAATCAAGTCTGAAAATTTAGGAATGAGGAATTGAATATAATTAAAGGTTAAGGTTCACCTTTAGTCCTCTTTACCCTTTTCGTAAAATGTCGTCATTCCTTAATTGCTAGAACGAAGGGGCAGTGATACTTTTAACATGTCCACTCATATTAGCTATTACTCTTGTACTCCTTGTACCGATGTCGCTAGTGTGGGTACCCGCCCCCATCGGTTGTGCGACACGGGCCAATCGCTGCCCATGTCGCACAACATCGCCCGGACCCGTCACACGGACTTACCTTCCCTGCGACGTCGCTGTGACCGGCGATCCGCCTCCCTTCTAAGAGGGCGGTTCGTTCAGCGTCACAGCAGCGTCATTGAACCGCCGCCCAATAGAAGCGGAGGGGCGGAGATGAGCGGGATGAACATCCCGCCCACCTCCCTCCTTCTGCATTGTGGCTGGGAGGCAGGTAAGGAGAGCTTCCTCGTTCCTGCGGTGTCACACGGAGCGATGTGTGCTGCCGCAGGAACGAGGAACAACTTCGTTACTGCTGCAGTAACGATATTTGAGAATGGACCCCCATGTCGCCGATGAGCGATTTTGCACGTTTTTGCGACGATGCAAAATCGCTCATAGGTGTCACACGCAACGGCATCGCTACAGCGGCCGGATGTGCGTCACAAATTCCGTGACCCCAACGAGATCGCTAATGCCCGCTTAAGAGTGCATGTGTTCTCATAATGATCAGGGTAGTATGATGCTGCCAGATATTATCTTCTCTGAGAACAAATGGATCCAGTATGTTGAAATCTACCATACCTTGTCTGAGGAGCGGGCTGCAGACTAAAGACTATTGGACCATTGGACGTAGAGCGGCGTCCATGACTCTAAGGGAAGCAGACTTTCTCCAGCACGGAGCGCTGGTTACGTCGATCTCATTCTTGTGTATTATTAGATATTGCTAGTCAGTTTAAGGTGCACAATATAATGTTATTGGATCGAAAGGAGCTCAATGGCAGACACAATTCACAAGTACAAGTACCATGCTCATCTAGACCCTGGAGCCATGAGGAGAGTTGTGTCTGCTGAATCCTATGTAGACAGAAGGCCAGGCATGAAGTAATTTGAGTAAAGTAATCATCCCATTACTCTGAGTGTCACAGTGGCCTCAATTAAGCCATTTTTTTCCCAGCCAGTTGTTCCGTTACGTGGATGATGAACCCAGTGGATCTATCACCACAGGGAGTCTGACATACAGTCCCAAATGCGGGGCTCAGCCTCATGAAAAGAACTCCACCAATTTGCAGTGAGCCAGAGGGTGTTTCCTGGGGGGCTGGCTCAAACCTGGGGCATGGCTTGGGATATGTAGGATACTGACGAGGAGAATGAGGGGTTGTTGGTGGCTGGATACATGCGCTACTCTTGTGGTACCGTCATGTGAAGGAGCTTGGGTTGTGACTGCAGATTATACCGGCAGGAGAAACAAAAGCTGTGGCACAACCAAAACATGGTAGACAGTGGGGATCTCCTGGTGCGGGGGCAGTGGAACTACCTATCCCAGTTTGGGATGTCGTGGACTGGGCCATCTCATTTTGGCCATCTACTCTGAGTTGCTGTAAGACCGTGGATGGTGGAATAAAAACAATTGCATCGTTAACCTGCCCAGGTGATTAATACAACCCACAGCTTCAGATCTTCACACCTTCCTGCAACTTCAGGGAAGTGTCAGGACACCTCATAAAAATTAGATAGTTGACTGGTCCCACTGCAGGTTCGAACCTACTTTAGTCATTGTATTTCCTTCTTTTAATTCAGTGGCACTCTAATATTCAAAAAAATCTATTTATTACCTATTCACAAGATAGGCAATACATGTCTGCTCAATGAGAGCCCCACTGCTGACACCTTAAGGATCACAGGAATGGGTGTCTTCATCTCCGGTTTCTCCTTACTGTAGTCAAAATTGAATGGAGCGGCGTGATTACAGATGACCACTGTTGCTTCTTTCATATCTTTGGGGCTGGCGGAGCAGGCGGAGTGTTGTACTGGGCTACCTCTATCAGTCACATAGACATCATTGGTATTGAATATGGTCCAGATATAAAAGATAGACCTG
This sequence comes from Anomaloglossus baeobatrachus, assembly GCF_048569485.1. Lineage (NCBI taxonomy): Eukaryota > Metazoa > Chordata > Amphibia > Anura > Aromobatidae > Anomaloglossus > Anomaloglossus baeobatrachus. The sequence continues at coordinate 485,614,973 of NC_134355.1, forward strand.
TAGTATTTGCTTGCGCATTAATGGCTACCTCAACAATTCAGAGGTATTTTTCCACTAAATAAAAATATATTATTTGTGGATCATATAAGGACTTGCTGAGCAATTTACAGAACAAAGTTAACAATGCAGCTGGAAAGACCTGGTGAATATTGTGTGCAGAACAAAGGACGGTGACATCAGGACTCGCACTTTTATTTAAAGGCTGCACAGATTGCGGTTGGGATACAATAGATTTCCTTATTATTTCAGCATGAGTTTCACAGCGGTCCCTCGTGCTCCATGAGTAAAGGGATGCTAATATTCCAGAGAAACACGTGTCCTGTATTGTTCTTTCCATTACAACTGGAACATAAATCCTTTGGAAACATTTTTCAGTGGAAATGACCATTTCTTAACTATTCACATCGGTACTATTCTGTAATCCCTTTATCCAAATATTTCTTTACTAAGTCAAAATCAGCATTTGCCCAGAAATAGAAAGAAAGTCCAATAACGTTTTTTTGAGGATGGAATAGTGTAATTATAAATATTTTGGATTTATTACTAGACAACGCTTGGGTTAATGGACCTGGATATTCAGAACTAATGGGGAATGTGATCATAAATGTATACATTTTTATTGGACTTTTGTCCGGTTTCATTCACCATGGACAGCAGCATGTAATCTGGAAAGTGAGAAATTTCTGAATTTCTTGTTGACCGTAACTATATTAAAGTTTGATAACTACGGTAAATTCCATCTCTGAAGCTAAAGAAGGAATTAATCCTGCTCATTTCTGCTGTATACGACATGCCAAATATCACATTGACCTTGGTTCCATCATCTAATGGCTGACGCAAGACAGGATTCAGATCTGTAGATTTCGTTCTTTCTACATCACTGGTTAGATAATGGTAGCACTACTGCAGACTATCCGAGCCACCACTGTAAATCAGACAAACTCCGGTGAGTCATATTTTGCCAAAGGAGATGAGTGACGCCTGCCTGGGTCATTCCAAGTGCAGACGGTAATTGCCCGGTACAGTTTGCCTCGTCACACTTACAACCGTAGATTTTGCAGGCAATGAAAGAGTATTTTAAGTGAAGTGTCGTGATCTGGATGTGACCTTGATCCTGACCGGCAACATCTGGGGTTGGTTCGTTTTCACACACAAGTGCTCAATTGGCTCTATATCTGGATATACTTGGGTTCATTACTGACATGGCTATCTGTTCTTTTCTCTGTTCAGATGTTTTTGTATATAAATGGTCTTTTCCTTGTATCCTTCTATTTCTCTCACCATCACCATACTTTGACTTTTCTATTTCTTTTCCACTTTCTCTCTGTCTGGGGTCCGTGCGATAAATTGCTGGGTCTCACTGCTGTTTTCCCTTTAAAAAAATCCAACTTGGATAGGCTGTCTGTAGTTTTTTGCTCTAGTACCATCGTTATGCTGAAGACACCCACTATATGCATGCGATATGTCTCTACAGTCATGTCTTCTTTTATAGCTCAAATTTTTATTTATTTTTTACATGAATTCCTTCACTTTCCTCCTTTCTCTTATTGGCCTAAAAATGACCAAAAACAAAAGCAAATAGCCAAAGATAAAATGTAATTTTATTAAGTGCTTAAAAAAGACCAGGTACAAAATAGTGTATGATAGGCACAACACAAAGCAAAGGAGGAGAGGTAAATAAATATGTACCAACCAAATGTCACAAAACACCCAGAGATCCAGTAAATTAGAGTATCATATGATCCAGATGCTGGAGAGACGTATCGTAATAGTGTACTGTAATAGTGTTAGTCGGGCTGCTCGGATCCGGGATCGTGGCTCGAGGGGGTCGTCCAGACCTGGCTTGGCGAACACTTTGATCCGAAAAAGGGGGTATTTACAGGGGAGAAGTTCGTGACGCCATCTGTGGGTTGTGGTAATGGGAGTACCACTACTGCTGTAAGGAGTACCGGGGCAGATGGAGTTAAGCAGCCTGATGTTAGTCCCTCCACAGGTAGGGATGTCCCCGGGCTCAGGGGGTTTGTTGGCGGTTATTTGGGAGCGCAGGGTGCAGGGGGACCAGGGTACTCACTGTGGGTAGTTGCGGTGCTGGATGAGGATTATAAAGGAGACACACACCCTGCAAGTAAACCAAATTCTCTGTGTGCCGCTGCGGGAAGCCCAGCCAAGTACCCGGTCCCACCGGTGTCGCATAGTAATCCGGACCCTGCCTTCATGCACAGTTTCGTGTCCGTGTGGGTCCCTCTAGCTTGAAACTATAAGGTCCTGCTCTTCAGTTTTTAGGTGAAGATGTGCAACCAAGGGCTGGCACTTGGAACTTTAGTGGGTTGCTTTCGCTGGAAAACCCTGTCACCTGCGGTGTGCTGATGCCCTCAGTCTCTGAGCTCTTTGTTAAGGTCCCTGAACGTCCCCTTCCTCTGCAGGTTAATTGCCAGATTATTGAATCTGCTCCTGACCTAGGGTCCTGTACCCCGTCGTGCTCGGGACCGGTCAGTTCTTTTGGGCTTGCTGGTGCCGACAGTCCTCCTAGACAATGTCCATCGCACCCTTTTCCAATGTCCCTGCCACCGGTCCCCGACTCCTCTGGTCCCGGACTACCATCTGCGACCCAACCACGGTTGTTCTACCTCCCCGGGAGCTAACACCCCCCAGATCCTCTCTTTGAGGGCTCTCACTAAACTCTTGTACTTCCCTCTCATCAGTCTGCCTGACCCCTAGGTGGGTAGCCCTTTTTCAGCTAGACCAACCCACTAGTGTGTCTGACAGGTCATGATGTGAGGTGTTGATTGGGATTTGTGGTGCTGATGGAGGTGACACCGGTTTCTGGGAACTTGGAACCATGGCGGGTAGGTCCTGCACCCTGTGTAAGGATGCAGTACCCTGTGGCACCCTGATGTATTCAGGGGCGCCACAATAGCATGCAATATAGTAATCCTATTACATTAATCAAAAAAGGGGGATACATAACATACCAAGTGGCATCTCCTCCTGCTAGTGCTGGTGCCAAGTTCCTGACTCGTGTTTCGATTGGGAAATCTTCATCAGAGGGCCCCATGTACTAGGATTACTATATTGCATGCTATTATTATATGTCTCTACAGCATCTGGATTATACGATACTCTGTAATTTACTGGATCTCTGGGTGTTTTGTGACCTTTGGTTGGTGCATACTTATTTCTCTCTCCTCCTTTGCTTTGTGTTGTGCCTAATATGTTCTCTGAAACTCTTTTTCGTACGACCAGGCTCTGATTCATGGAAGCCGAGGTTTGGCCGACATAGTTGACTGACAGGTTCCCTTTAACCCCTTAACGACCTCGGGCAGTAATATTACGTCCTAGCAGTCATAGTATTACTGCCCGCGGTCTGCTGCCGGCAGCGATCGGCGCACATCTCAGCTGATTTTTAATGTTGACGTGTGTGCCTGCTAGGCACGAGCAGAATCGTTATCTGCCTGTGCCGCTTAACCCCTTAAATGGCGCTGTCAATATGTGACAGCGCCATTATAATGGCATCGGCGGTAAACATTTACTTACCGGTCGATACTGGAAGTCGCGTGACGTGATCACGTGACTTCCAGTGGTTGACATGGTAGCACAGGGTCATGTGATGACTCCTGTAGCTCACATGACTCACTTTCAGTTTCACCCGGCCGAGAGCTGGCTGAGACATGAAATGAGTATATCTGCTCTTCACAGCGGTGTCGCTGTGATCAGCTGATATGGCAGAGCGATCAGATTGTTGATCCATATAGTCCCCTAGGGGGACTAGTAAAATAAAAAAAAAAGTAAAAAAAAAATAACACCTAAAAGTTCAAATCACCCCCCTTTCGCCCCATTTAAAATTAAAGGGTTAAAAAAGATACACTTTTTTGGTATCTCCGCTTTCAGAAATGCCCGATCTATCAAGATATAAAATCAATTAATCTGATTGATAAACAACATAGCAGCAAAAAAATTCTTAACGCCAAAATTACGTTTTTTGGTCGCTGCAAGTTTTGCGCAAAAATCAATAACAGTCGATCAAAATGTAGCATCTGCGCAAAAATGGTCCCGTTAAAAACTTCAGCTCCAGATGCAAAAAATAAGCCATCACTGAACCATAGATCCCGAAAAATGAGATCACTACGGGTCACGGAATATGGCGTAAAACGTGCGCCACTTTTTTCGGACAAACTTCTGATTTTTTTTTTTTGTATCCCTTAGATAAAAGTAAACCTATACATGTTTGGTGTCAACAAACTCGCACCGACCTCAGACATCACAGCCACACATCGCTTTTACCATATAGTGAACACAGTAAATTAAATATCTCAAAAACAATAGTGCTATAGTGCTATCGCCCTTTTTTGCAAAGCGAAAAATCGGCCGTTCGTGAAGGGGTTAAAATGAATTAAACCTGCTCTGAGTATTGGTAGGATTGTCTTTTTACCACTAATTTGTCTGAGCATGCTAGTTTTATGTTTTATAAACGTTCTTCAAAGATGATGGAAGTATATAACCGTTGCAATACTAAGCAATGAGAGTTGTTGATTACACTTTTTCCAAAAGTCGTCTTTAGACAAGTTGAAACTTTATAGTTTCTTGGCACCACAACTATTTGCATTCCAATGAAGAACATGTTTGCATTAATTTCTATACAATGTTTCCACATTGCTAGGTAATCCTCCATAAAGTATACTGATTCTTATTCCCACCTCTGATGTTTTGTATCCTATTAAATATGTTGGCGGAGATTCAGAACTCATCCATTTCTTTCAGAGCTGAAGGATTAATGAGAAAACAACCAGTCATGGAGCCCGAGTCACTGAAAAGATTTCATTTTTCCAAATTTGCATTTTACTTCTTCCACAGCATTCATGAATTTACACAGGTCTACATAATTCATCTGCCGAGTATAACTGCAAGTCTAGGTGCACTAAAGTGCATCTGCACATTATCATCTAAACTGTGTAATGCCCTGTTAAATAAATTTGCCACAACATTTCTGCAAATTATTTTTTAGAAATATAACTAGATTAATTAGCTATTTTTCTACAACTTTCCCATGTGAACAGATTTCATGGCCCCTATCGAGACTGGTCCCCTTCGGACTTATATGCCTGAATGTTGCTCCAAACACGACATACACATCACGATCGTACCCGATCAGCAGTTCCTTACCGGCCTGGTTAGATTGGCCTAACACTCTTCTATGCACATAGAATAATTGTTAATACGATTGATTTTTGTGCAGAGTATCTTGTTACCGTCAAAGCCTACACAAGTCGATGTGCTGCCGATAAGTAAGCTTGAAATTATCATGCAAGACAATCATCTGGTCTGTGCCACATGTTAAGACCAACTGTTAGAAGACAGCCTTCATATTAAAATTTCCCGATTGGCCCTCAGTCTGGAATATTGTATGTCAAAAGCACATTAGCCACTTTATACAAGTTTTATGTCTCTAATTTCAGTATGTTCCATGTAACAAACTATTGGAACAGTTTTCGAGAGACCAAGGTGATTGTCACTTCTTTTCCTTCACGTAATAAAAACTATTGGAACAATTTTCGGGGGGCCCGAGAGGGTTGTCACTTCCTTTCCTCCCATATATACAAGAGGCAAAAATTACTCCTCGGTAAAGAGCCATCCAGACAAAGAGATTTGTGATTTTTGCAATTTGGTAACGTAATTAGAATTGTGTATTTGTCTTTGTTTTCACTCAAATTGGTAACTTTTATGGGATCTATTATACTGGGATCCCGTCAGCTGATTTCTGCTGCAGCATGTTTTTGACACTGGCTGTATTACTGTAGCCAT